>NC_091220.1:13863512-13958512 GCF_040958095.1 Procambarus clarkii | reverse complement strand
TCCCCTCTCACCGGTCCCTTCCCCATACCAGGCAGAGTCAAATGTCCCTACTCGTATCTTAGAGGAGACAGGCTTGAACATAAATTATCAGTTTTGTAAACATTGCTCGCAGGTGTACTGGGGCCCCATAGAGGCGCCTTGTCTCCTTCTCATAGCTGGGGAGAGCTGACTCAATCTTCAGGAATTCATGTAGCTTTCCACGGCAGATCAGTGAAGGTGATTGGCCTGAGATAAGGGCCAAGTCCTTATTGGCCCTAGAGAGACAGACCTCAGGCCTACGTGTTAAATGGTTGGCCATTGCCAAAATAATGGGTGGAGCCCTGGGGCTGTATTAGATGGTGGGAGGAGTAATCCTTCCCAGCAATAAGTTGGTAAAACAAAATTTCAGTCAGTGTGTCTTGGGAGTGTATTAGGAACAGGGCCGCAAGCCCGTATCCTAGGGGCTGAGGGCAGCCATCAACATCTTGGCCGTGGCGCGGGTATTTAAGGTATAGTAGCACTTGAGTTTCGTGCCCTCAATAAATATCCATTGTGCCTCTAGGGGAATAGAATAGATTATGTTTTCAAATTGTCTTAATTTACATGTTTCATAAAATAAATTGTATAGCTTGTCCAGTGGTATTCACTTAACTTCCCTTTGATATATTTTGCTACTTTGTCATTTTTAGGTGTTGTATTGGAAGCCCCCAGGTTCTCCTACAATTAATCGATACTAAAGTTGCCCTTGGATTTAAATTAGTAACGTAAATTATACAAACTAATTTTCCAAAATTTATTACTGAAATTCATATTACCCGGAGTCCCATGGTTACTGATTCCTTGCCTTCCTGGGGGATCGGTGATAAGACACATTCAGGTATGGTTGGTCGGGAAGGTGGTGGCAGTGCAAATGTGTTTTGTTATTTTTTTAACTAATAACCCTTGTCCTTGGTGTATCTTCCTCATTTAATATTCCTCTTATATACGGGGCAGTCCAGTGAGGGGTCATACTGGACTGTAACAGTGTTAAGCTGGGGTATTGAGTGAAGAGAGACAGATGTACAACAGAGAGCGTATATTACGATCACGAGAGATAACACGATAACAGGATTAATACTGGGGAACATTGGGTTATTACAATAGAGGCCGCGGTTATTACGACAGAGTAAGCGGTCATTACACCTGAATGCCCCTGTTACCTAGCAGTAAATAGGTACCTTGGAGTTAGTCAGCTGTCACGGGCTGCTTCCTGGGGTGTGTGTGTGGTGTGGAGAGAGGAAAAAAAAAAATAGTAAACAGTTGACTGACAGTCGAGAGGCGGGCCGAAAGAGCAAAGCTCAACCCCCACAAGCACAACTAGGTGAATACACTTTGGAATCGTACATTTCTATTCCATTCTGTGAATCGGTTCCTCATTCTCAAGCTCTGGATATCATCCCTTATATGCAACTTGCTTTTAGTGAATTTATATACTAGGCCTAGTTCTGTTTTACTTTGCTATTAATTATGCATGTGTGCATGATTCTTGCACAGTGTGCTGTACATGCGTGTGGATTGTGTATGTGCAATAAAGGTTTTCAATAAATAATCTGCTGTGATAAGATACGGCTGTGAATTTCCTAAAATATTAAATACCCAAGTGAAACGCCAAAGGCTATTATTGTGATTTTCAACTGGTGGAACCACCTTACCTGTACACCTCTTGAGCCCCGATCACACCTGGAGTGATGCCTCCAACGTTAAGTGTTGGTGATGAGGTTAAAAAGGTTTCTGCCTCATTAATGAAGTTCTGTGAAATATAAATCTAATTTTAATATATATTACAATAATTGTTTAAATCAGAACATATGAATGATCAAGAAGGTATCCTCAGTCTCCTACCCCCATAATATCTCACTGTTCATAAAATATTAAAAACAAAAACAAAATTGTGCTTGTTTTAGACATACAGTATATATTTATGCTTATCAGTAAGACATATGACAAATAGAGTTGAGTGAATATGAAAAGACCCTTTCTGAGCAGACTACTTGGATGATACCCCCAATGCAAGATCTTTATGGGTCCACTGGACATGACCATGGGAAGTCAGGGTACATAAAAAAAGGGACAGCAAAGCAGTTCACTCATTAACTGACAATCTGCACCAACATTAGGTTCAAGTTCAATTTCTGAGCTATCCAACTCGCATGCTTCCTATGGCAAGAGTAGCTCAGAAATGAAAATAATTAAAAAATTGGCTTAGCTCAAATGAGCTACAGAGTTGCTCAAGCAAAATAATCAAAGCAGAAGTGGGAAGTCTTTGGGCAGCAAAGGTGGGAACCATTGGACCACAAACAGCTGACTGCAAATGTTGGAGCAAGACAACACCAAGAAGAATGCTTGAAGGGTAGTGAACTTTTGGAGGAGGAGACATCGTGCATGATAGCTCAAGTTTGTTGAACAATGACATTTTAACACAATGTGAAAACTATTGTGAGGCAATGAACATAAAACCATCTAACTCGAACACCAGAGTCCTCAACCTTGCATCACAAGTCTGCAAACTGTGTATCTTGTGTTGACATATGCAATGACTTCCCCTCTCCCCCCCCCCCCCAACTCTTCTAAGGTGTACAAAACCAGAAAAAAAGGTTGATATGTGTGTTTTTTGCCTTTTTTCTTACTTTATGCATGCAAATATATAATTCCATAAATATCATTTACAATTAAATCTATTTAAATATCACATATAAACATTTTTTTTTTAACATTAAATTAACTTGATATTTAGACAACAGTTGTAATGGAGAAACACCAATTCCCCAACTGCCATTATAAATCAACCCCTGGAATTGAGAGATGTATTGTGCTCACATTCCGGTTTCTAATCTGTGTGTTTAGGGTCTATTAAATAAAGCAACTTTGAATATGAATGTGCACTTGCCTTTTGAAAGTGCAGTCTGATATGCTTGAAAATAAAGAATCGACATTAAGACAATATCCAGACTAACAAGAACTATTCGAGTATTTGCCGAAATATATATTAGCATCGGAACTCTAACACTTGTTAAACTATATTTGAAAAATATTCATACAAAATATACTGGTACTTACATTAGGGTCCTGTCGTGGTGTTTTCTCTTGGTTGGCATTATTGTCATAAGTAATGTGTGCATCAACAGTTGTGGTCTCTGAGAATTGCACACGCTTTATAGTAGATGATGCATCTTGACCCTTGTAACGATTATTTGTTGCTGGCTGTGCTGGAGTAGTCGTTTGTTGCATTATAGAGTACGAAGAGCCTCTTTCTGGAGGAATCGGGCTGTGCTGGGAAGCAGCCGTTACAGTGTCTGAACGCTGATTATTCTCACTCATCCCAGGTTGGTCTGGGTAACTATTATGAGATCCTCTTACCCCATTTACTGGACCATTGCTGTATTGTGTATGGAAAGGGGTAGCAACAAGAGAGTCAAGTCTCTGGGTTGCATGGTGCTGATGCTGGTACTGAGGATGTTGAGGAGCAATGCCTTGTTGAAGTTGTTGTTGCTGTTGAAGTAGTAGTTGCTGCTGCTGCTGCTGCTGCTGCTGCTGCTCGTGGTGTTGCTGCTGGAAACGGCGCATGTGTTCCTCCTGTTGCCGACGCTGTGCCTCCCGCAAGAGACGTTCTTCAACTTCCTTTGCAGCCTCTAACTCTTGTTGCTTCCTTCGGATCTCATCAACTTTCCTTGCACGCTCCTCATCAGCAGGGCCACCACCATTCATCCGAGACTCTTGACCAGGAGTGGTGATTGAGGCTGTATTTGTAGGTTTATTATAGTCTCTGATTACACTATTCTCTGGACCTCGTCTCAGGATAACTTCATTGTCATTTGAAACATCCACATCATCATCATCGTCGTCATCTTCATCATCATCGTCATCATCATCATTTGTAAGAGCCTCCTCTGCACGACGCTGAAACTCTTTTTCCAAGCGAAGAGTTCGTAGTCTTTCATCCTGCTGAGATGTACGCACAGAAAGATTTTCAAGTTTTGAAATCTGCTCATCACGCCAATGTCGAGCAGCCTCACGCCGATGACGATCGTGCTAAAAATGAGAGAAATACCAAAAAAACTTAGTTCACCATAAGCAACTTCCTGCACACACAGTATTAACACTAAAAATTGAATAATTTTTATGGTAATTCTGTATTAAAAGCAACACAGTATACTGTAACTGCAAAATCTTTATAGACACTTTGGGTAAAACTTTGCATTCACAAAGTGTTACCCAACTATTTAAACATTCAATATGCTTTAATTACAAGATACCATATTACCACCTTTGTAGGTTCCCCCAACATACAAACTAATATTTTCTCGGTCTGGCCCTTAGCTGCACCCTAGCAATAGGCAGTTTGTTCCTGTTGATGTCCCACTCAGCAATATATAAAAATGTTTAGTGTTTTCTTAGTTATAAGGTTATAATTATAAAATTTGCCAAAATATTTGGAAATTAATATTCTTAATATTAATGCATTGGTATAGGGTGTGTATTATAATTTATGCAGTGTCACTGAATATATATAAGTTTATAAACATGTAAATCGTGCATTGTGCATATTCTACCATTACTGCTCATAACACATTATTGTCACAGTTTGTAGATTTTATAACAGTTTCTCTCTCTATTTTCCAGTTATAACATATGATAAAAAGTTAACTATTGTAATCAAGGGACTATATTTTGTTGATAAATTTTACTGGTAAATATGGAGAGAACATAGGTTTCCTTCAGTTTCCTCTATTCTCACATTATTAATCAATTTTTTCAAATGAGAGGATAAAAAGTTAAGCAGAGAAACCTATGTAAATATTGTACCAAGAAATGGGTCATGGAATTAAACAGAGCAAAACATTTTAGAATAAATTTTGCCTTTACTTTTATGATAAAATGCATTAATGCTGTACCTATAATAATGCAAAAAAATATAAAATATAATGTGTATATAAAAATCTTACCAGTTCCTTCTGTTCTCTATCCCATGGGCTGGTTTTATTGAAGGCCGATTTGTTAGGTAACTGGCTTACACCAGAAGCTGGCCGGTTGCTGGTCTGGAGAAGTGGATGAGTAGAGGTAGGGGGCGGAGGTGGTGGTGGAGATTCCCGATACCCCTCCTCTGGTGGGGGTGGTCTTGGAGGTCCATCAATGGAATTAGTTCCATCATAACCAAACTGTCGTGAGGGTTTCTCTGGTGCCTCAGACAGGGAAGAACCCGGCAAGCCACCCTGTGATTTTGGCTTGGGGGCTGTTGGAGGAGGAAGCTTACCCAGCAAAGTTTGCCCATGTCCACTATATTGTGGATGGGCCTGCTGAGGTGTTTGTTGGAGCCCTGCCATTGTCCCCTGCGGACTAAGTGGTTGTGAAGTGGTATGGTGATAAGCAGGGTGTTGATTTGGGAAGCCCTGTGAGCCACTGTAATTATCAGGTAAGAAGGGAGTACTTGTAGCTGGAAAGGTATTTGGCACACGGTGAGGTGGTTGGTTCTGGCTGGATCGCTGTGGTAGAGTAGATGATGTGTGACCATTAAGGCGTGCACGCTCCTCTCGCCGTCGCACTTCTTCTGCCATTTCTGACATCTTTGCATCGGCACGAAGATCACGTTGAGAGGCTGGACGCTGTAATTCTGATCTGTGAGGTATTAAATCCTCTCGCTGCATAAACGCCGAAGCCGGGCGGGGATCGGGTCGAGCATCAGGTCGCACATGTTCTGAAGATTCTTGCGATGCTGGAGAACCCATTGGGAGTGCCTGAACTGGACGAGTTCGTATTGAGCCCATGCGAGAGTCTTGGGTGCCTTGATGAAAGTTTACATTTTGATAGTAGCGTTCCTCTTCCGCCATGAGGCTGGGATTACTTGGATGACGACCAACAAGGCCTGGATAACTTCCATCACTCAGATTTTGGGTCGACCTGCAAGCAACACATTTTTAATATCTTATAAATATTATATCCTAATATAATTACTGTACTGTATATAAAAATTACAGATATCAAATAAAAACCATTACTGTACAATGTTTTCTGGTAGTGACGGCAATTTTTCAGTTTTCTTTTGTGATTACCAACAGAAAAGTATAGTATTTCTCTAAAATAATATCCAGTCACAGCCACCACATACTGGCACACAATGCTCAAGTGGAAATCTGAAACAAATCATTCCAGACCTGACTTAGATTTGTACAAAATCTGAGCTACAATCTTTTTTTTTGGCTATCATAAAACTTTCTTGTAGTAAATGATATATGTTTCAGAACATTCAGACATACAAATATATACAGCATAAACAATGATTGTGTTCATAATAATTTTACTAAAAAAATATGACCAAAATTAATTTCTTCACTTACTATTTTGTACAGCAGTCGGGTCTTGGTAACCCAAAGGCAACAAAATTATAAGTGCCATTCTTTCAGCTATAGACTGTAAATGCTCACAGTCAACAGCCAGCCTAGGCTTAAATGCTGCATAAATCATTGGTATACATTATCATCCAAATCCTCATGCTTAGAAAGTTTCAATTTTTTAAGTCATTTCTCTCCACTTTATTCACACACTACATGAGCTGCATCCATTGTTTTATTTATGTCAGAAATAGCACCAATACCATAATCTTGTTTGTTGATTTTTTTTGCCCATTTGGAACTTTTCTGTTGTGGGAGTTTATTTTATTTTTCTAGTCGTTTAGGAGATTTTTATTTGATGTTTGGAGCTTTTTTGTTGGGTGTTTTGGCACTTTTTCGTTGGCCTTTTGGAAATTTTTGTTGCTGTTTTGGCGTTTTTTTATTGGCCATTTGGCATTTTTTATTGGGCATGAGTTTATGATTTGGGGGGGGGGGGATTTGGGAATTGTTTATTTTACATTTGGGAGAATTTTGTTGTCCGTTTAGCATTACATCCTCACCCGTGGCCAACATATTCACCTGTGGCCTACCCCCTCACCTGTGGCCAACCCCCTCACCCGTGGCCTCCCATCACATGATGACTTTTGCACTTGAGTCAACGAAGACCTTCACTGAATGATCATTTTGGTATATTTGTTCATGGATCACACACAGAGATCACACTAACGTGATGCATCAAATGAACAAATCCACAAAGGCAGTGATGAGGATTCGAACCAGTGTCTGGGAGCATTAGTCGTAGCATCATCTTGGAGCATCTGGGAGCATCAGCATGAGTCGTAGCTCAGTCGATTAAGGCAGTGTCTGGGATGCTCCCAGACGCAGGTTCGAATCCTCGTCACTGCCCTTGTGGATTTGTTCATTTGTTCATGGATGCCTTCCTTTTGATCATACAGGTATCTCTATATAAAAAAATATTGTGCTGGCTCCCATCATAATGTGATGTTGATCAATGCCAGTGATTATTTTTGAAGTATTGATTTTGGAAAATGTTTCATGCTTTACTAACCTGGAACGGACTGGAGGTTGCTGTTGCTGCTGTTGTTGTTGCTGCTGCTGCTGCTGCTGCTGCTGTTGTTGCTGCTGATGGTGGTGTTGGTGATGAGGATGGTGAGAAAACTGAGGATTTGGAGGCTGTGACAGTGAGGTATTAGAGGAGGTGCGGGAGTAAGAAGGGTTGAAGACCTCGAGAGAAGCTGGCTTCCCTCCTACACTACTGCCAGCTTCACCTGAAATTTTTTTTAACATCTTCAGTAATCGAACACTTCTGTTTCTTGCTATTAACTATAAAATGGTAGCTAATCAAATAACATATACTGAGAGAGCACATGATATATCTGGTAAAGAATTTCATACACTATGTAATATATTACTTAAAAAAGTTCTTTCTGGCTAGCATGAAGCTAGTATACAAGTACACATACACGCATGCACACACTATGTTATTCAGAGAATAACAGAGAACATAAAGGTGTCTCAAGACAATGAAAAAAATGCTCAAAGGCTAAGTAGGAACAAAGCCGTTTGTCAGATGAAGTTTCATCTTGAGTTCCAAGAGAATGATTTTTCAGTCATCTTTACGTACGGGAGTCTTATGCAGATATGTGGGGAAAAAGGCTAACAATTCCAATCTACAAAAATGGTAGCAGAGAAGAGCTTAAGATACAGGTCTTAATTATAGACCTGTATCACTAACAAGCATAGTACTCAAAACATTAGAAAATACAGTATAATTAAAACCAAATCGGTAGAATACCTGGAGAGAAATGATGTAAGACAGAATGGTTTTTGATCTGGAAGATCCTGTGTAACAAATCTACTTAGTTTAGTTTCTAAGATACAGCCTCAGATTTTGACAGGAAAAAGATGGGTAGGTGGACTACATTTATCTGCACTTAAAAAATGGTTTTGATCCCACATAAGAGGCTGATCTTGAAAGTGGAACATACTGGAGGAGTGACAGGAAGACTTGACATGGACGAAAAATTTTCTGGTAGAAAAATGAGGGCAGTAATCAGAGGCAATGCATCAGACTGGAGAAATGCCACTAGTAGAGTACCAAAGGGTTCAGTTCTTGCAGCAGCCATTTTCATTGTCTACATAAGTGATCTACAGAAGGAACACAGATTTTTATGAACATTTTTGCTGATGACGCAAAACTACTAGGGAAGATAAACTTGGACAATTGTCATGCCCTTCAAGAAGACCTGGACAAAATAAGTGTATGGAGCAACATTTAGCAAATGGAATCTAATGCTAATAAATGCCACATTTTGGATATTAAAAATAATAACTAAAAGCAACCAATTTTTTTATACCAAAACAAATACAGTATGTATAACTGGAAAACAAGATTGGTTAAGCCAATACAGTAAGACTTAATCTTCAACATATCAGAAATCACTACAATAATTGGAGAGGAGGAAAGAAGACAAATGGAAAGCAACCCAGTCTATTCTATAAATGAATTGAAAATAAGTTGCATGTGGTAACTCAAGTAGAGCAAGAATGAGTAACAGATTCATAGAAATAGATAAAAGTGTGTGAAACTAAATCAACCACCACCACATGCACTACGGACTTTGGAGAATAACTTGTACCAACCAACTGCGTCAAGACAAAAAAATTGCTCATTTACTTAGGCAGAACTAAGGAGTCCAGTCATACTTCATTTAACCTTGAAGAGATCAAGACTGTGCTTATATCCTTAATAAGTCATAGATTATTTTCTAGGCACCTCTACAAGCAGGATACCTATCAGAGGTATAGGAAAGGGAAAATATACCCCAATTTATAAAAATGCTCAGAAACCCCATTAAAATATGGATCAATATCATGAGTGTGGCATCCAAATCACTTGAAAATGCAATTAAAACTAAATGGGTTAAACATCTTTAAAGAAATGACATTACAGCAAACTGGAGGGTCAGCTTTTAAAGAGAGTTTATGCATAACAAATCTTTCTTTTATCATAGGGCCTCAGATATTATAAGAAAAAAGGTCAGGCTGACTGCACCTATCTGGACCTGTGAAAGGTAATCAATCAAATTGCCAAATGCAATTTTTTTTTACCTGTATATTAGTTTATGAACAAAATTTCTTTCATGTGCACCACAAAGTACAACTTTTAATTAGCCAAACAGTTTAAGGGTAAAACAAAAATCAATCCCTTTATCAAACACACTGTAACAGACTGCTTCAGGCACTGCAATAAAAGTGCCGAATACGATAATGATAACAAAGGAATAATGAACGCATGTTCACTTACTATTCAGCGAGGGAACAGACTTGGATGCTTGCATACGAGGAGCTTGGTGAAGGTGAGAGGGTGCAGGAGAGTCCTGATTGTGTTCCCCAAGTACTTTGGATGGAAGATCACGCTCGCTCAAATGCCGACCACCAGGATAACCTGAGCAATGCAATTCAAATTTACAAAGTGAATTGAGCATATTATTTATAAAATGCAACTCAATACTGATAAAATAAAATAAATAAAAATATATGTATGTATGTATGCATGTATATATGTTTGCTTGTTTCATACACACAAACCTAATCAGGGTTACCAGATTGGGCTACAGTATAAGCAGCCCAATTCACTACTTCGGAAAATCCAGGTATCTATTTCGTTACTTGCTACTTTTGGAGCTACTTTCAAAACAAGTTAAAACATATTCTGGGCTACTTTTATCATTAATTTGTGGCTTTTGGTCTTTAAGTTCGCTACTTTCTGCAACAGAGACTGGGAACCCCGTAAGTATTGTGACAACTGGTGCTAGGACTGTAACCTTGTTTTATACAATTTAATTTTCATACTCAATCTCACTGCACTAAATATATATTAATTAATCACAATTAGCCGTCGTGATTACTCTTTACAGAAAGGAACTCGTACGAGGGATTCAACAATTTCTGAACAAATCCGCACTGGTAAAGGGAAGAATGTTCTTTTACCTCGAGAGGCCTCTTTGTAAAAGGGTGAAGCATTTCCTGAACATGAGTATTTTCTCTCAATACAATAATTGTTAAAGCTAAGCAATGTAATATATCGTTTTAATCCTAATGTCAATTTCTCAAAGATACATCCAATTCGGTTAATTTGGTTAACTAATTCAATGGAGCGGTAAACTATGCAAGGGCTGAAACAATTATGTTATGTAAAAGGTTTATGGCAAAATAACCGAATATCTTTTACTTGTGCCATCAGTTAATGGCAGGTCTGAAGCCATGGCTATGACTAAATTATAATTATTACTATCTGGTATATTTTATTATTATTCATTTTTATTATGAGGGTTCAGCTTTATGCTGCAAAATATCTCTCTAAATTTTACAGGTTGATTTATTTGTTTTAAACTTGTGCACAATGCTCAACTTTTTTCATATCATCCAATCCAAAATGTAAAATCTTTCTCAAGTGCTTCAACCCCTTTAAAGTAAATGAAAACTTGAATAATGATATCTTTAATAATTTGCTAAACAAACCACAAGTGCGGCAGTCGCCACATGTTTGTATGTACAGTACTGTACTTAGAAACACATACTGTACTGTATATGGACAAAATGAAGATTACCTCCGCGTGCATACAAAAGTGAAGAAGTGAGCATAACGTACAAGATTCAATAATCAAAAACAATATTAACACTTGGAAAACTTTCTGGCCGAGTTTTCCTGTGATCCAAAATTTTATATTGGCATCTTTTTTTGGGTTACGAGGATCAAGCTCAAAATTTTAAACCGATCCATTGCAAACTGTAAATACAGTATGTTGGCAAAATCTGAGATAATGCACAATTTGTCCTCACACATCAATCACACAATCTCCAAAGAAGAATCTGATGCCTCCAAAATTTTGTAAATATCTAGCCTAACCATTTAAAAAATTTGGTTTCCTCACATATGCCAACACCCCAAAAATTGTATGACTTTAAAAGATGCACAACTAGTACAAAAGGGCAAATTGGAAAAATGACCTCCTAAATGCGGTAGACACAGTTTCTTCAGTGAAGAAAAATTCCATACATGAAGTCACATGTAAATTACAACAATATAACTCAAGCATGCATTTACACAATACAGTGACCATGCTTATTAACTATAAATGGCCAAGTAAATAATTACAACAGTGGCATTTAATGAACAGACACTACAGGTGTGATGCAAATGTTGCCGATATCCAAGAGAACATACAGTGACTAGACAAAGAACCATCAAAGGGGAGGGCTCCATTATTCCTCAAGGTTTGTTCCCACGAGCAAATGGTGCCAACCTGACAAAAATGCTTTTGTTAAAAATATGATTTGTAACAAAACTGCACCAATTTAATATTTTGAGAAAAATTACTTCCTAGCACCAGTCATGTCACATACAGATTTCTCACTAAATAATTTCTACAGACTATTATTTCTGCAAATCACATTTTAAGTACAATATTTAACAACACATTTAGTAAGTAATCTCTGCATTTGAATAGTGATTACTAGACTATTTACTAGTTAAATGCAGACTACATATAAAAAATAAAAATATTAAGTAAAAAAAAAAAAAAAATGCACCAAACGTAATGAAACTACTTTTCAGTAGAGCCTTGGTTGGTCCCTGAGGTTAGCTCACCAAGACAGTGCCTCCCCTACTGAGTATCATTAGCCTTAGTAGTCCTGTATGGCCTACTAGTACCAAAGCCAGAACCTGGCACTCCTCACAGAGGCACAGGGGATTGTTATGATCACCCTCAGGAAGAAAACATCCAGAAAGTAAGTGAAGCAAAGGAGAGAGAGAGAGAACGGCAAAGGTCAAACAAAGTAAAACACTGAAACAGCCAAACGATTCACTCAAACCAAGTTGAACACCCCCACTACCATAGTAACCACCGGCCATTAACAGGTGGCAGCACAACTGAAGCTTACGGCTTCCGCATTATCTTGGCCTCAATCTGGAGTTGAAAGAGCATGAACCAACCCAGCTGGTAGGAGAAAGGGGAAGGAATCAGAGAGCCACAAAGGCCCAACTAGAAAGAAGTGTTTCATTATAACCAAGAGATTATTTTCTGGGGGGCCCAAACTGTGGCTCCTTGAGGCTAACATGAGAGAACAAGGAAAACACAGAACTTATCGGGAAGGAGGACAAAAAAAGTTCACTCACAAAGACACGATACCAGGACGAGAAACCCGACTCGGGGCAAACCCGATGGGAATAAGGCACAAAGACCAAGTAATGAGCCATCATGACCCTGTTAGACCTCCAAAACCTGTAGCCCAAAAATTAACCTATGACATGTCAGAAAACACTGAAGTGAGAGCTGCAAACTTCATATGCCAGAGAGAAGACTAATAACCCAGCAGATAACCTGGAATGAACAGTCCTTGGATCAGGGAATCAAGGAAATCAGGTCAACAAACAGCATGCAGGTAGTGATAAACCACCACAACCAAATGATGCATCCTGACAAACCAGGGCCAAAAGAACAAAACCTATTCTTCTGAAGGAGATCATGAAGTACCTCCACTTGAAAACCAGAAGCAAAGGCCAACAAAAATACGGCTTTAAATACACATCTCAGACCAAAAGGGTAACCGAAAACTGGGGGAAGGAGAGAGAGATTCCTACACTCAATCAAGAGACCAAAATGGCTCAGTAGGAGATGGGAATAGGTGAAAGAAGATACAAGACAATTCGTAAAACGACACTGAGGTAACAGTGTTGCCAAACGCCGACAAGAGAGGCTCTGTCAAAGCCTAACAAGAAGCAACAGCATAAGGTATGAGATGCCGTTTAACAGATAACTAAGATAACGAGACAAATCACTAGAATGGACACACAAGAAACATGAAGAAAAGACACGGAGATGAAAGGAGCACTAAGAAATTCCATACTGTAGCATCAACAGAAGATGCAGGTAGGAAACCAATAACCTGCACATCATACAAATGGTGACAGTTGTGTCACAGCCCAGATGCATAGAGCGGCAGAGAATGACAAGACCAGCAAGATACGACACTAAGCAAATCTGCCAAAAGAGGCAGAGCCTTGTGAAAATGCTCAAGTTTGGACACTGGACTAGAAATGCCAGAAACAGTGGCCAGCTGAGCTGGCCACTGAGGACCTACAGGCATCACCCTGCCCAATTATGGCTCCAACTTGGATAACTGGGGGTAACAGGTAGAGAAACCCCCTACCTCAACCAGTCCAGCCAAAATGCATGCACTGCAAGAGCCTAGTGATTGGGGACCAGAGCCACATAACAGAAGCTTTTGGCTCCATGACAATGTGATGAGGTCCACCTCAGGGTGACTAAATGTTTGGAGAGCAAAATAGGAGGATGTGTTGTTGACATTCCAATACATGGAAATGGGACAAATGAGAGAGAGCCATAACTAGAGAGGGAAGAGGGCTATGACCTAGTTTCCGAGTGAATTGTTTTAGAAGTGATTTGGCTGTTTCAGTGCTTTGCTTTCTGTGAGCCTTGCAGTTGTCTGTATTGCTTTACTTATTTTCTGGATGTTTTCTCAGCGAGGGTGATTGTAACAAACTTCTGCTCCATGTGCCTCTGTGAGGAGGAGAAGGAGGAGGAGAAGGAGGAGGAGGAGGTGGGGGGGAAGAGGGTCAGGTTCTAGCTCTGGTCTGTGAAGGCTATACAGGACTCCTAAGGTCTGATCTCAATAGGGAGGAGCTACTGTAGATGCTCCTTGTAGCTGGCTCCCTGAGCCAGTTTCAGGAAGTCACTCTTTGACCCTCCAGAAAATAAAGTAAACAATAAACACAACAAATTTCTTTGAAGAGAAACTCTTCAAGACTAAAATTCATCCATGGACAAAAAGTTAAATAAAAAATCTGGAACAAATATAACAGAACAGAGTTAGTTGGAAAGTGCTTGGAGCATGCAAAACCGTGCAAGACTGTCTCCCTGTCCTGCCCCTGCACCACACAACAGCCATATGGGTAGAGATTTATAATTAATGATCAACCTGTTAGCTTAATTATGCAATGATAAACTAGCATATGTTCACGTGATATTCCTATACAAAAATTCTAAGCATATACCAGTAATGTTAAAACCTTTTTCTTACATAATGGATTGTTCTAAATAAAAGATGAGCATTTTAACTCAAAATACTAAAATTAATAATAATACTGTATTAATTTTGTCAGGGACAGGAAGCATGTGTATATATATATTCACTTTAGGATTATATCAAGGTCCTCCCACCCCCCCAAGGTTAAACTACTGACCCTCCCCAAGATGCAACCCCACAACAGTTGCCTCACTCTCAGGTATCTTTAATACTGCTAGGTGAACAGCGGCATTAGGCAAGAGAAAACATGGCCAACCATGCCTGCCGCACCCAGGGATCAAACCTGGTAGCCCCAATTATGAGTTCAGAGCGAAGCCAACTGTATTCCACAAACATTACACAAATGTAAGACAGTATATAATATCAACATTACATATAAACATCGTTTTGCAGGGGTAACGGTCAGCACAGTCAGTTCCCAACATAATGGTCCCAGGTTCGATTCCCATGCAGACCAAGATGTGCAAGCTCATTTTTTCTTGAACCCAATTCCTAATTTATTATATACTTGTGGAGAGAAGTTTGTTAAAGTAGGTGTCCCTTGATATATAGAAAAAGATATCTTCCTAAAAAAAAAAAAAAAAAAAAAGACTTGTTTAAAAAAAAGTTGTCAACAAACTAATTATGTGAAGCAAACTATTTTCCAACCAATTTCCATTACATGAATGAAGATGTGCTACTATAGAAACCATTTGGGCCCAATACTGTACAGAATAAAGTCAAAATTAAGAATGCAGCAAAATTTTGGTTGCTACAAAATAATGTAGCAACCAAGCTACAGAACTAGGGAATATTTCTGGAACTTAAAAGATTCTTTCCAGACATATTGCTTTACTGTTAACAATGCAAGAATGTTGAAAACAAGGCAATGTTTTTAACAGTCCAGTATAAAAAGTATTTACCAAATCGAAACTAGCCAAGCTTGAGTGGAATGAGAATCACAGCAAATCAGTAGAGTATGAAGTACTGTACACAAGGAAAAACAGCAGGAAAGGTATTATTAAATATCCCATTACCCTGCTTCCCCACAAAAAAAAACATTAAAATTACCTATACAGTACTAGTACAGAATATGAGTTTTATGTATAATATGCTCAAATCACATAGCAAACCTTAAGTGTGGACAAAAACATCTTAGAAATTGGTGTGCAGTGTGAGTGTAAAAGTTTGAAGTATAGGCCAAATTGCTAATTTTTGCTGCTTCTGTATAAGGTGATTGAAGATTCTTTTGCCAACTGCTGGCAGCATTTACTGAGCCCAGGACACTCTTTTAGAAGGTCAAAGAATATGGATGAGCATTACAAGATTTGGAAACTTTCTTAGGAATATGGACTAGGGTCGCTTATCTCATTCTAGGTCTGCTTTTCACAACTGCTATCACCTAACACAGCCAAAGGGTTAAATACCTTGTACAGGAAAAAAAAAGTAAGTACAGTATTGCTATTTGAATTACCACAGTGTGTAACAATTAATACAATATGGCATGTTTGTGATGGTGCATTAGCATTGAGGCAGGTAGATACATGCAAGGTTCACACAGAGGGTGCCGACAGAGAGAAGCAAGTGGTTCTCACTGTGCCACGGGGGCTCACTCAGTTACCGATGGGGGCGGCACTAGATGTCTGTTGCAGCTGCAGAAAATTCGCCTGTGATGTAGGGGAAGAAGGGGGGGAGTGGACCAATAAAAGGGAAGGTGATGACTGTGCTATTAAAGGAGCTATGCTCATTTGCTGACGCAAATTAGGCCGGCGTCTGATTGAATTAATTTCACTCGAAGGGCCTACAGCTGGACGCGATGGCAGGAGAGGACAAGAGGTACGAGAAACCAGTTGAGGGGGTAGAGGATGCTCTGTGTTTGTTGCGATTGTGGTTGTAGCGAGTCTCTTATATTGACAGTTCACAGAATTGTCAACATTTTCCTTTATAGACACATCAATTAAGCTGCGCCAAGGCTTAGCATCATCATGCATGTGACAACTGAGGTCTATGCCACTGTCAGCTATCAAGTTAGGTGGACCTGAGCCTCGCCTGATGGCAGCACATCCAGCTCCATGCCCTACATCTCGCTGCTGTTGTCTCCACGAGGAAGATGTAGATGAGGATGAAGAAGTAGATACATTACAAGAGGTTGAGCTCGTCTCTGATGGAGGAGTAAAAGTATACTTTGGCAAATTAGGATTACTGCGAGTATGATCCAACGTGCGGTGCTCAATACCAACCTCTACCCGCTCAGAAGGAATGACGGAAATGAGTGGAGGAGGGTAAAGAGGAGGAATGAAAGGCCCCAAATTAGGAAGGGAAGTACGTAATGGGGACAGTTTGCATTGAGCGTAGGCTGGCTTGTTAGTGGGGGCCGAGGCCGAGTGGTTCACATCTGTACCTTCAATTGGAGCAGCCAGATTGGGGCTAGACCTGGCCATCAGAGAGCTGTGGGAGGAGGTTGGGGGGAGGGGATGCTGGCGAGGAGGCTGATTCCAATCCACCAGCCGCTCGTTGAACCCGCCCATGTTAGGCGTGGACTGGCTGTTAGTCATAGCTGCACGAGGGGCCTCCTCTGCCCGAGGACGCATCTTCCGCAGGGATGCTAGAACAGTTAGTGGTTAGCTTAGCATCAGTCTCTTGTTAGCTATACACCTTTGGTAAAGCAACACACACTTACACATGCCTTATGCAAATACTGTATTTTAATTTATCACACTGACAGTATTTCTACACCCAATGTATTATGAAAGACAGTACTAAACACTGCTATCACTGTGATCTATATATTTTATATCCATTTCCTTGTCTACTCCTGCTACCATGGTCATTTTGGCCTCCATGCAAACACACACAAAAATTAAATATTTAACATTAGTGTTAGTACAAAATAGCTCCCTGCTGAAGTAGTTACACGAATAACAAAAACTTACTGAAATCCTCGCGTGTATTCATCATGCATTAAAAAAGTAAAATGAAGTACAGTAATTAACATTTGAAAAAGTGATGGTCTAATTTTTAGTTTCCACTCATTCAGCTGCACGCTGAGGGTAAATACGGTATTAAAATTATCCAAATTGGTAAACTACAGTACTTGGAATAATTGTATGTGAGCTGTACTATATAGAGCCAGACAAATGTACGAGCAAAATTAATATCTTATCCCTGACAAGTGGAAATAATCCTCAGTACGGAAATATCCTTTAAAAATACAGTAAGCAAATTGTGCTCTTTAAAACTGTTAGTAAAAGCCATACTTTCATAAGGACCTGACAGTACACATGCTATATATTCTATTATACTTGATAAGATGCAGGTTAATAGGAATGTAATACAAGTACAGTACTCCTAAAGTTATAACAACATAATAGCAGAAACTTTAAAAATTAAAAGACTATACTGTACTTAAAGAGTAATTCTTGTTAGTGTTACAAGAATTTTGTTAGTGTTACAAGAGACATTCCTTATGTGTTGTCTCACCTCGGTTAACATGAGGCGATGGCTGTGATAGGATGGTAGCCAATCCATGGTAAATGGCTCCCTGTCGAGCCACTTCCAAGGTCACTACAGGGCCAGTTTCCATCATGTACTCGGCTGCACGCTCTTGGGTGATGCCAATCAGAGATTTTCCATCCACTGATAAAAGCTGATCCCCTGCCTGCAGTCTCCCATCCTGTTAAAGATGCACAGTTGGCCATTAAATTAATTTTCAGGATTCTTACATCTGAAGTGGAAGAAAACTCTGCAGTCTTGCAGCTCCTTAAAACTATTTTAGTAACTACTAGTATGGATAACAGCTCAACAATTAAGGTATCCCTGGTCTTTTAATTATGTAGGATAGACCGCAAGCACAACTAGGCGAGTACAGACCATCTCTTGCAGAAAACTCTCCCTTTCGGATATTCTGGCAAAGCTTTCATTATTATTATTACAGTATTATTATTATTATTATTATTACTGTATTATTATTATTATTGTATCAACAAACTTTAATAAAAGTGTGACACAACATTATAATACTTGTTAAATCGTCTTCTGAATGGCCTGAATTTTACAATACAATTCTAGGTGTTAATTACTTCCTATAAAGATGCAGTTCGTTACTTTTTTTTTTTTTTTTTTTACACAGGAGGGTATAGGAACAGACTACTGCTGACTCCTGTAAGCAGGCTGAGAGCTTTTCCATTCTTTTCCCTTATCTGCATTTGATAACTACATACAACTCATCCCTAACCATAGATTTCCCATATTTCAGTCACTGCGCTGGTCCACTTGCAGCCTGTAAGGATGCAGCTCCTGGTGCTGTATCTGGCACTCTTCTCGTACCTGTAACAACTTTTATTCTCACCAGCCATTCTTTCCTCATTTCCACCTTGCCAATTGTACTTCAAAATGTTCCTTTACCAGATATCATTCTTCCCAGCCTATTTGTAATATGTAGTTCCATTGACTTCACCGCCAATTTACTCTTTCTTGTTTTCCACACATTCATCTTGAAGTATTCTTAACCAGTCTTACTTCTGTCTTTCCCCCACAGTTTATATTGACAGAAATCAGCCTTTTCTTAACCAAAAGTTCAGTGATCCCACTGAAGGTTAACAGAGTCGCATAATGAGCTATCAACTAATGTTGCCATTTTCTTGTCCCAACAAGTAGTTTCTCCAGCTGTTCTACCAATCTGCACGAAGATTGGTAGAACTGCGTCTTGCATAATGTCAATTCTAACCTACAGTTGAGAGCACTACGGCTCGCTCTCTCTCTACGTGGGTGGAAGTGAACAACACGAAAGATGGTATCTGACCTGGTCTGCAGCTCCTCCTGGAACGACGCTCTTGATGTAGATCCCCAACTTGTCCTGGTTAACACCCTGTAACACACAAAACAATCAGGTTAAAACAAAATTAAACAGCACTGAATAGTTAACAAATGTCTTAAAATGTCTGTTGAATGGATTAACAATTAAATCCATTCATTTTATATTCACCTTTATAAAATGAATGTTGGGGAAGGGGTGGTTCCTACAATAGATCTGCGGATATCTATCCAACAGGAAGTCATCTGTACTGTTGTTCCAAGGGGATAGCAGTTTAACAAGAGATGTTGAACTGGGCACTCAACAGGAAGGTGTCCTCAGTCCTACTCTGTTACTGTAATCATCTAGCACCTAAACTCATTAACTCTGCGGGCCATCAGCTATGTCGATGTACCATAACCGAGCTTAGTTTTATCACCATTCATAAGTGATGTAGTTTTTAGATTTACTTCACTAATTAATCACGATCAAATGAGCTCGATGGGAAAAAAATGTATACATAAAACGCAAATGTTACTGGCATATACTGTTCAATTTCAATATGAAGTTCGTTTAATAATAAAGAAGTCTTGTAAATAGTTTGATCGGACCCTCCGAAAAGACACTGAAAACTCTTAATTTGTTCAGATTCTCATAACAGTATATGGTGCCGTATACCTTTAGTTACGTTGTATTACCTTTGGTTAGTTTAGGCTGGGTTGGTTGTAAAATTACTTGGAGATCCATCTAGTCTATGATGCGCCTTGAATGGGTTTAAAGCTTCAAGTCAGTACTAAGATGCATTCAAGATAGTGCCGGAAAAACCTCACACGTAAGAAAATAGACAGACAAAATAGACAGCCATAATGTGTGTGTTTGGGTACTAATCTCTTCATTCACTGGTCACGTCTCCCGCTAAGCTAATCCTGTTTCATTTCTTATGTCAATGCTATTATGCGGGAACCTCATCACCTCATATCCCACACCTTTAATTTGACTACACAGGGCTGATTAAATAACTGAACTCCTTATTATATCTTATTTCTGGTGATAATCAGTACTACATATATATGTAGTCTCAACCCATCGTTCAGTTGTAGTGGCTTGGTCAGTGGCTTCATGGTGTGGGAAAAATTTCATCAGGGGGAAAGCCCCAAGCCATTACGACTATCTAGCACTGGGAAGGGGGGTTAGGATACGGATTTGGGATGGGACGGAGGGTAAGGAATGGTGCCCAACCACTTGGACGTTCGGGGATTGAACGCCCACCTGCAAGAAGCGAGACCATCGCTCTACCGTCCTGTCCAAGTGGTTGGACTCATGGTGTGGGGAGGACGACCTGGTGCGGCGGGGGCTGGATCAGAGTGTAGAAAAACATTTAGCAGAGGGCACATGCCCAGGACGGGAGAGCACAAGGGACGGGTCCCTCGCCCCTCAAGCTACTGTCCCACAACAAAGAAGCCGTCAAGAATTGGGGAGGGGGGGGGGGGGGGGGCATCAAGTAGACGTCAGCGTGCGTTAACCTGGAGTGACGCAACACACAAACCATCCCATACGCAATTTAATGAAGAGCACTCGCTTCGCATAACAGCTGTACGCACCACCAGAGGGAGATAGAAGCAACAACAGCCTTTAGCACACCTGTCCTCCCGAACAGTACACCCCATTTTGACGAATAAATCCCCCAACAGCACAAATGTAGTGTACTACATATCACAGCGGATAGCAAAAATGACGGGCTGTCCCGTTTTCTATACCTCCCCCCCCCCCCCCTGTTCAATTGACATCCCCGCGAAATTGACATACTGTCCTGTTTTCTGTTTTGGGTCCCCTGGTAGGTTAGGATAAGGGCACTTTAGTACGACAGTACGACCCGAATCGATGTTTTCACTTCTGTTTCTTGACGTTGGGAAACCTTAGGAGGTTTATGCAATATGAGTTGGCGCGCGCAGTGAATTATGGTGATTGGGGGTGGTTGTAAACAACCTAACTGCAGGTGAGTTGATAATAAATAACCCAACTGCAACTGAGAATCACTTCAAAAGCACAGAAAAAAACTTTTGTTAATTTATCTATCGATTTATTTACTGGAAATTAGTTAATCTTTACGAAACAGTTCAGGCTTCATGTGTTAGTGGAAATTCCATGCTTTGTAAGTGGTCCCTTAGCAGTAATGGTCCCTTAGCCGCTAGTCACATAATAGTAATTGTTAGGCTCCGTTATGAGTGAGTGAGTGTTGAGGAGCAGGGCCGCCCCACCACCAGGACTCAGGTTTCCTGTCGGCCTTTGTCCTGGCCAGACCAAAGCCACCCCTAGTCTCCCACGCACCACACACTACACCTGTATAGTACACCATTCCACTGGTGCATCGCACCACTATACAACACACCCAGTTTGTATAGTACCACGTGCAGAACACCGTGCTTCAACACCAGCAATTTTATCCCCACGCTATAAACCAATACACACGTCACTTCCGGTACTGTGAGTCTTGCGAATACAAAAGCTAATTAAAATGAGGCATCTCTTCCCCTTCACACTGCTCTATACAACGCTTATACACCACGCTGACACAGTACACAACTATGTTCACAACCACAAGTTATAACAGGGTTTTGGTACAGGCGACAGACGAGTGGTTGTGATGTTGGTAGACTTCGGCGACCAGTGAAGTCTGGTAGTCGAAGTACGGGAGCGTGGTGGGGCAGGTGAACGTGTCAAGGTGGGGATGGGAGGAAGTGTCTTGTGGGAGGTTATTAGGGTATGATAAGTTATGTCTCTGGTTGGCGCTGTGGTAATAATCGCCTCGCGAGTGATTAGGTCCGGGTTCGAGTCCTGGCCAGGGAGAATTTATTTGGAGTGGGTCCTTAACTGTTCGTCTCAGTTCACCCAGCAGTAACTGGGTACCTGGTTGTTAACCTATTAACGGGAGGTGTTGCAGAGAACATAAAGCTTACCATGAGCAATATGAGAGCAAAGCTCTAAGCCTGCTAACAGGAGTCAGAAGTTGTCTGTTCCTGTACCCACGTGTATAATATGGAGATGGGGATCATGCGGCAGGATACATGAACGGGTGAAGGCAAGAAATATAGTGATGAAGACAGAAGGGAAGCGTTTAGGCGAGGCTGGTTAGTCCCCTTACGGGCTATTCATGCCCGTGCTACCTCTTGGATGGCTTAATCTTCATCAATCATCAATCTAGGCTGGTTAGTTGCGTCAAAGAATGGTAGTGGGCAGTGTTACACCACGGGAACAACTCTGTGCACTCGGCCGCTGAGTGCACTTAACTTGGTTACTGTTCATACTCTACTTTTCCCCAATAATAAGTGTTCGTACATCTGTCTTGAAGCAAACCCAGGCGCCAAAGACCAAGACCAGCCGGACCCCAGGCCGGGCTTGTGGGAGAAGAACCCTGGGAACACTCCCCAGGTGTGGCAAGGCTCTTGTGTCGCCCTTGTGACTGGCCAAGTAACTAAGGGTCGGGGGTGCGACACACACAGCTCGCCTCGGCCTTGGTTACTGGTACCCACTGGAGGCGTTACCTCACAGCGTGACGCGGTAACGCCCCCAGTGACAACAATAGTTGCGGCCGCCAAGATGAGGAAGACGATGATCCACAAGTGTTAAAAAAGAATGTTGGGCATTGTCGGGAGAACTCTGGAGGAGCCGGAACGCGCCGTCACGTCCGGCGAGTGATCAAGGGGGCGTGACCTAACACAGGGGCGGCCAGGTGCACTACCAGCTCCCCTGGCCCTATGCTCCCACCACCTATACATGCCCGCCACCTTGGCACCTACTCATAGCACGAAGAAAACGAGGCTGTTGTCCAACAAGGACTGGTAGTGTATAATGAGCTGCGTTTTCTGTTTAGTGTAGTTCGGGGGCCACTTATCTGTCTCACAGGACACGCTCTCATCTTGTGAGCTGTTGGTAAGACGTTCATGTAATAAGAGGGTGGGACTAGTTTCTCTAGTTGAATAGGTAGGACACGTTCTCTAGTCTTAACCTCATCGTTTGTGGCAGTTTACTTTTAATCATTAGAGTACCCGTTGTTGACAAGGACCAGCCTCACGATCATGAAGAGTACCCGTTGTTGACAAGGACCTGCCTCACGATCATGAAGAGTACCCGTTGTTGACAAGGACCTGTCTCACAATCATTAGAGTACCCGTTGTTGACAAGGACCAGCCTCACGATCATTAGAGTACCTGTTGTTGACAAGGACCTGCCTCACAATCATTAGAGTACCCGTTGTTGACAAGGACCAGCCTCACAATCATTAGAGTACCCGTTGTTGACAAGGACCAGCCTCACTACACAGTTGGTCTTCAACCTGCTTGTAACAAACTTTGTGGTAGAGTACAGTTGGTGTAGGCATCAACACTCCGCTTGCACCAGAGGTGTCACTCATTAAGTATACATTAAGACACATTCCTATGTTAGTTCCCTTTCCAATACTTCACACACAAAAAGGCAGCTTCCTTTCACTTTCCATCACGTAAGTTAAATTATGTACTGAATTTGAATTTAAAGCAACATTATGCAGAATGGAACCAGTGAAGAACAAAGGTGCCATAGGCACAGAAAACACGGTATGAACAACCTGATTTTGTTGATGTTATAATATGTTATGTTGATGTTATAATAGAAATATTGCTGGAACCAAAGTGGAAGTCTTCAACAGAAAACTGGATAGTTTTCAGCAAGAAATGGCGAACCAACCGGGCTGTAGTGGGCCTGCGGGCCGTCCCAAGCAATAGCCTGGTGGACCAAGTACTCAAGTCAAGCCTGGCCTCGGGCCGGGCTTGGGAAGTAGAACAACTCCCAGAACCCCATCAACCAGGTACTCTTCACTGACCCCGTCTGTGAACTTTCTTAAATTAAGAAACGTGATCTGATGGCTTCAGTTCCTTTATTGCCTAACCACTTGGGGTGGACGGTAGACCGACGGTCTCGCTTCATGCAGGTCGGCGTTCAATCCCCGACCGTCCAAGTGGTTGGGCACCATTCCTTCCCCCCGTCCCATCCCAAATCCTTATCCTGAACCCTTCCCAGTGCTATATAGCCGCACTAACTTAGCACTTTCCCCTGATAAATCCCTTAAAGCTCCCTCTCCTCGTTCTCTTATGTTGCTACGTATTTTGTCTCGCATCTTTTTCTTCGCCATTATGCCTTTTGAACTTTGATTATGGTATACTTAAACCTTCTCACCTTTCACCTTACAGTCTTACCTTCTATACTGACTTGATCAATCTTTACTCAACTTGAGAATGGTCCACGACGGTCCGAAACGTCGTCAGGTAACCTCCAGACGCGGGGGGGGGGGGGGGGGGTTGAGTGTATGAGCAAGGAGCTAAGCAAGTAAGTGTAAGTGTTCTATAAAGGGAGTGGTGGAAGTGTGAGAGCACAGGATACAACGGGTGCCAGGTGGCCGAGTCTCCCACGTGGGAAACTGGAAATAAGGTCCTACAGGAGAGGATGTAACTATGGAGTTCCTGTCAGACTTGCCACCCTCCTTCCTGGCGTCTCCCCAATACCCTCAACTCCACACATTCGAATCCTACCACCAATCAAGTCGTCCTCCCCTGACTCCACCACCCTCCACCAATCAACTTCGCCTTGGCGGTGCACACATTTTACCCCCAAACTTATAACATTGTAAATATTCACGGGGAATCAAGTGAACTTTGTTCTAGCACACAGCTCTAGCACTAAATCTCCACGGAAATGACTTAACATTTCAGTTAACGTCGAGGGGACATAAATATTTAATGTTAGATCAAAACAACATACAAACCACGAAAGAACACACACACACACACACACACACACACACACACACACACACACACACACACACACACACACACACACAGATGACGCAAAATTAATGAGAAGAGTTGTGACAGACGAGGATTGTAGGATCCTCCAAGAGGACTTAAACAGGCTGCAGAGATGGTCAGGGAAATGGCTACTGGAGTTTAACACCAGTAAATGTAAAGTTATGGAAATGGGATCAGGTGACAGGAGACCAAAGGGACAGTACACAATGAAGGGGAACAGCCTACCTGTAACGATTCGAGAAAGAGACCTGGGAGTGGATGTGACACCTAATCTAACTCCTGAGGCACATATAAATAGGATAACGACAGCAGCGTACTCTACACTGGCGAAAATTAGAACTTCATTCAGAAACCTAAATGAGGAAGCTTTTAGGGCGCTTTACACTGCCTACGTGAGACCCGTCTTAGAGTATGCCGCGCCATCATGGAGCCCCCACCTGAAGAAACACATAAAGAAACTGGAGAAGGTTCAGAGGTTTGCGACGAGGCTTGTCCCAGAGCTACGAGGGATGGGATATGAAGAGCGGCTGAAGGAACTGAACCTTACGACACTAGAGAAAAGAAGGGAGAGAGGAGATATGATAGGGACATATAAAATACTCAGGGGAATTGACAAAGTGGAAATAGATGAAATGTTCACACGTAATAATAACAGAACGAGGGGACATGGGTGGAAACTGGAAACTCAGATGAGTCACAGAGATGTTAGGAAGTTTTCTTTTAGCGTGAGAGTAGTAGAAAAATGGAATGCACTTGGGGAACAGGTTGTGGAAGCAAATACTATTCATACTTTTAAAACTAGGTATGATAGGGAAATGGGACAGGAGTCATTGCTGTAAACAACCGATAGCTAGAAAGGCGGGATCCAAGAGTCAATGCTCGATCCTGCAAGCACATATAGGTGAGTACACACACACACACAGCCTAAATGTCTTCCTCAATGCCTAAAGCTGTTTACAACATTTTAAAACATTATTAGGCCTTGTAGTGATTGTGAAACTTGGACAAGCATTTATGAACGGAGCGGCCGTGAAGGTGGTTGTTGTCTAAGATTCACTACCTGGACCAAAAGGTTGCAAGTAGCACGGGGTATGGTGATCCCGTAGTGGACTGTATATAAAAGTCCGTGAAGGTGTTTGTGGATGTGGGCGTCATAGGTTGTGGTGGGGGAGTGTGGGGAGGAAGGGCAAGGGTTGGGTGTTGAGGCGGTGATCACTGTGTCTGTGGCTTCGAATTTCCGGCCACAAGTAATTCCCACGACTCTCGCCTCCTCTCTCAACCGCCACGACTTGGCTCCCTTACGGGCTCACCATAGCCCATGCTACTTGGAACTTTGTTCCAGGTAGCGAATCTTTAACAACAACGCCACGACTCGCGACCACACCTCACTAGGCTACACCTGCCATCTCGAACCCCCCCCCCCCACACATCACCATATCTCACACCATACAACGCTGTGAAACATTCAAATATAAGCAATGCCAATACACACACACACACAGCCTGTCGTTATCATGGTTGTCCACAGCTTTGTGGTAGGCCAGACTGATCCTGCCTGTGGTGATTGGCGGCTAGATTATTTTGCACCCCATACTCATCCTGTGAGCGGTAGCGCAAAAAGCATTACAGAGTGGTCCGCCTCCATCCTGTGCTGTCCTGCGACTACCACGCCCCCGTCACCCCCTCCCCCCGTCTCAACACCCACGCATATCACAAACTGGCCCAATCTCTTGATTTGCGCCTGGCAGCTGGGTGGACAGCGCTTCGGATTCGTAGTCCTGAGGTTCCGGGTTCGATCCCTGGCGGAGGCGGAGACAAATGAGCAAAATGTTTCTTTCATCTTGATGCCCCTGTTACCTAGCAGTAAATAGGTACCTGGGAGTTAGACAGCTGCTACAGGCAGCTTCCGGGGGGTGTGTAACAAAAAGGAGGCCTGGTCGAGGACCGGGCCGCAGGGACGCTAAAGCCCCGAAATCATCTCAAGATAACCTCAAGATTGCCAATCCGAAGACAAAAAAATCCAACCTTTTAGCCAAACTAGAAACGAAGTATTTCAAGCAACCGCCCTAATCTATGGAGTCCGATGCACAGAAAACGGACATAACTGAGCCATTACTTTTCACAGTAGATGGCATTTGTAATGTAAAGACACCACTGATTAGTTGAGGAAGGATCCTTCAGACACCGCCGTGCTCCAGACATTGGGCTACGCCTTTCTCCTAGAGACCTAGATATAACTTGGCTACAACAGCAAAGCCTGTTCAATTTAACCTGCAAAATTCCGTGACGTCATTTGTCAAGCTGTAAGTATACGGTATTACGATGTTAAACTTAACATTAACATTAGTTAAGTGGCCAGGAGCGTGCGGAGCCGTTGCCGGCAGCCATGTGGTAGTGAGTGCGTCTCTGGGGTGGGGATATCCATACTCTCTCGGGGAGTAATGGTGCTTAATGTAACACCATGCAAACTTGTGCCAGTGGGAGGAGGAGGAGGAGGAGGAGGAGGAGGAGGAGGAGCAGCAGCAGGAGGAGGAGCAGGAGCAGCAGCAGGAGGAGCAGCAGGAGGAGCAGGAGGAGCAAGGAGTAGGAGGGGCAGCAACAGAAGGGACCACAGTGGCCTCTATGAGACGGACTAGACACGAGGATAAAGAGGAGGGGAAACTACTCTACCACACCGGAAACCACCCAACGTCCGGCAGCATATTGGCTCACGCTCACACACACACACACACACATTGCCCCGTGTGTGTGTGTACTCAACTAGGTGAGTACACACACACACACACACACACACACACGGGGCAGCACCACTCGTTCTACACAGCCACGCTCCTTACACAAACTATCTCACACATAGACTGCTTTACATGTACACACCTACACAATGTTCTCATTTCCTGGAGAACCTACTTTTCATTAAACGACACATCCAACCAAATGGTAAAACAAATACTCTACGTGTAAAAAAAAACGCGTGAAGCCGTTTCTATTGCCGAAACAAAATTTCCTTTCCTTTACATCAAATCTAGTTCCCCTGTGTTTGTGTAAAGGAACTCTAACCAGCATCCTGGGTGACAGCAAACGCGCGACATAAATAAATCACATCACTGTCATTGCCTTATGTTAATAATAATAATAATAATATTGCAGGCGAGGAGTCACAATAACGTGACTGAAGTATGTTGACCAGACCACACACTAGAAGGTGAAGGGACGACGACGTTTCGGTCCGTCCTGGACCATTCTCAAGTCGATTGTGTAATAATAATAATATTATTAAAGATACGAGCCGCGATGCCAGCGATGGGGCGTGTGGCCATTTAGAGCTAGGCCTACTTCCTACATTAGTCTAAGACTACTAATGATAATTTAAATCGGAATTCAAATTACTCTCACCAGGTGAGAGTAATTTGAATGTCAGGTGTCAACTATCAGCTCTAAGTCCTGACCTTACACACACGCCCTCTGGAGGTGTCAGGCCAATACTTAATATTCCTATACACAAGTCAATGTAAACATTAAACTTTCCTCCAGACCTTAGTTACCGCCAATAAAAAAAAAATATGAACAAAAGCATAATTTTTCTGGAAATAAATAGTAGTAGACATTATGTTATAAAGGATATATGTATAGAACAGTACATATACCTATACTATATATACATACTATACTATGCGTCAAGCGTGAATGGTTCCCAAGCCAACCGGCATCAGAAAACTCGTGACCCCTGAAGGATTCGAACCAGGCCAGCCAGGGCCTCCATGCCCCTTGGCGTGTCCACAAAAAGTTTACCTTGGAGTGGTTAAGCAAACAGGCCTCCATGTGCGTGGGGGATTGGAATGGGTTTACCATGTGTGTCCTGGTTAACTTGTATACCACACACCTCAACCCTCACTTGCATACCATCAGTCTACTGCTAGAGCGAGAACACCTGACAAGTCTGCATCTCAAGTTACATTGTGCACATTTATATGTACTCACCTAGTAGTGTTTGCGGGGGTTGAGCTCTGGCTCTTTGGTCCCGCCTCTCAACCGTCAATGACCAATGTGCGCGGCTGGGTGTGAATACTATGGTAAATACAGGGGCAAGTCTCTGATTGGCGACGGCAGACATCTCCCGTCACGCAGGGTGTAGTTGCACCTCCACAGATCTCTAGTATCAGCTCTTGATACTGGTAATGGCTCAAAAGAGCCACCACTTACGGGCTATTTATGCCCGTGCCACCTTTTGGGTGGCTTAATCTTCATCAATCAATCTGATTGGCGCAGTTATACCTACGTTATCGGGTCAAATCGTCCGTGGGACCTGAACCCGAGGCCAGGATATTCATCATTTACCAAACCTGTACATCTGACCTCAATCCTGCAGGCATGATTTACATCTATACGACGGTTTATGCGCTCCAAAGCGCTGCGAGGGTTACCTCGAGGTGCTTCCGGGGCTCGGCGTCCCCGCGGCCCGGTCGTCGACCAGGCCTCCTGGTTGCTGGACTGATCAACCAACCTGGATGTTTATAACAATAATACCCTTGGGTTGTGAAGTCTCCCAACTCACAAACTATATAATATAACAGTCGCCGTGATTTAGGAAAGATATAAAAAAGATACAAGGAAAGTTGACCAGACCACACACTAGAAGGTGAAGGGACGACGACGTTTCGGTCCGTCGTGGACCATTCTCACGTCGATTCGTCTGCATATAAGGAAAGATAAATTTCCTGATAAATCAGTCCCCCTACACATAAGGTACACAACTGGCCAACAACTCGGTGTTAGTTTTTTTTATCTTGGTAATCACTGCAAAGGATACCTGATCAACCGGGCTGTGACTCATGCGTCAGACAGCGAGCAGAGGCATCTAACAGCCTGATTGACACAACCCGGCCTCTTACAAACTACGTCGATTTTCGCTCGTATGCGCGCGCGCACAGGCTAAAAATCGAGGTAATTCAAAATGAAATCTGCTCACGAAAGTGACGTACTGTCCCGTTTTCTGTTTTGGGTCCTCTGGCTTAGGCTGTTAGGTTAGCTAACAAGGTCAATGGAGACAGTTGGATTGGGGGGTCTGTGTGGGATAGAAAGGGGGATGGGGGGGGTTGTATTTCAGTTCCACAGCCCATCATCGAAAGATACGGTCGGGTTCACAGAATATTAGATATATATTGGCATTCCTTCTGCCTAAGTCAGCATTTGACTTAAAATCCACTTGATCAAAAAAATGTTCCATTTTTTAATTCGCTTCCAGCCTGCAAATACGCCCTTTATAACCAAACAAAACTAACCTAGCATTATCTTGCTCCCTATACAGATAAGAGGCATATCTGACCGACCTCTCACGGTGTTCAAGAGAGAACTTGATAAACGCCTCCAAAGCATACCAGATCAACCAGGCTGTGAGTCAGGCTGCGACCACAGCTGCGTCCAACAGCCACCAAGACCACCAACCAGGAGACCGCCCCGCGGAGACATTGATACCCGGAATCAGGAGGAGGTAGACAAGACGTAGGTCTATGTGATAACATTATTATTTCATCTTATGAAAGATACATCCTGTCAGAGGGTTGCCAGCTTCGCAGGTCAATTAGTGACTCGTTAAAACCCACGTAGGTCTAAATTAGCAATTAGTTTCGGACAGAGGATGGGCAACAATTCTTCACTAAATGGTTAATTCAGATAGAAACATCAACTTCCAAATGTCTTGCATACTAATTAACCGTATGTTTAAATGTTAAAACTACATAATTATACAAAATAAGATCATTTATCATCATACTGATGACGAATACATAATAATATTATGTATTCGTCATGCTCACGGACATTGACGAGCAAGAACTGCATAAAGATAACAATAACAGCTATTAGTTCTATCAATAACATCAAGGACGCGTGTAAAAACTCAAGTTTACCAACGAATATTTCATGTCATCCATTAACGGGGTACTGATGCCCGCGTCACCTCTTGGGGTGGATTAATCTTCATCAATCATCCATTACCGGGGTCTGGTGTACTACACATCAACTTTTATACCTTTTATACAACTTTTAACTTTATCAAAAATATAATTCTGAAACGAGCTTAAAACTAAAGTAGCAAAGGCAAGTTACATACAGTTATTAGGCTAAGCGTGACTATGTAATATAGCCTCGTTATCTTGTGTACACAGTTTTAGGGCTAAAAACGAGTCTCCACCCTTACAGCCCACAACTTCAAGCCTCCATTACGGAGCATAGATGTATCTTGTTCTACTTACCAGGTAGTGGGCGTACCAGGAGTGTTGCCAGGGGCGGGGAGGGCGCAGTACCAGCTGGCCCCATTGTCCAGCACCCACCTCCCACACGGCCATTCCCCCTACACTACCCGGACTGGCTCTCTCTCCTTCACCAACTCTTCCACCACACGCACTCCACAATATCGCGTGCAAGTGTTTGTACACAGGAATCCTTTCTAATAAATAGTATTGGTAGGCCTAGTGTCTTTTGGTTAAGCTACGAAACACCAATAGTTATTTTTTAACGAAAGTTACAAGTCTAGCCTATGGGATAGGCTAGGCTATACACACCAATTATTGGAATCATGACAACAAATTCTCATAGGACTAAGCTGGAAAACCGCACCAATACTACAAACATCACCAAACGTGTTGGGGGTGAAACACTTTTGAAGATCAAAGCTTCTTCCAGCTTAACAATCAGTAACTAATGCCTTCCTAAGCAGGGGTGTAGGTACAGGAGAGGCAGGTCCGAGGAGCCCTACTGACCACACACACTGGCACTCCCTCCCACACTGAGGAGGACACGGACCTCGCGACCTGCTCGGACAAAGGTGGCCTGTTTCGTCTGCATCCGCCAAACTTACAAAATTCTCCACTCACGACCGTGAACCACTTTCGCTTGCAATTACCGCCGCGTCATTCCACAAACACCGGATCTGATGAGCGCCCCAACGAACCATAGTGACATTTTCCAGCAGTGGTGGTTGACCGAGTGCGGTAGGTACTGTAGGTGGCAACGCAAAATAAGTCGAAATTTAGAGAACAAGTGGTGAAGGACGAAGCAGCAGCAGCAGCCAACTCCGGTCTGCCGCCTCGCCTCGACACGAGCACAGCCACACCTCTTCACTACACACAAAGATGCGCTGTTTGGCGGTCACAAGCCTGCATCATGTATGTCACAATGGCGTCATTATACATTCATCTATCCTCCATACGACTGTCTCCCATGTAATTCCACCAACACGGCAGGCGTAGGGAAGCCTGCCACGACGCCACACACTATGACAACAAGGAACACGGGGATCGGGTTAGAGGCAAACTAGTTCTGCAGGCGCTGACCCATAAACGGAAAGTTGTCCTACCACAGTGATGGACTAAAGTAACCACCCACGGGATAAGCACGCACACACGCCCTCTGGCGGCCCCGTCTACACCTTCTACACCACCTACGGGAGGAGAGGGGATGAGGTTGTTGAGAAACATGTAAGGAAGGCGTCAGCATGAGAGAGAGATCAAGGCCAGGAGATAGCACGCCCAACAATGGTAGCAGCATCCCATCCACCACCACTTTCTCTGGTCATGCCAAACTTTCTACTATATACCACTGACTTTTCGCTTTTGTCTCCAGTGAAACATCATATTAATGCGTGAAAACAGTAGGCATGGGGGTAAGACACTATGTAAATTGATTCACATTTACAAGTCAGTGTTTATGCTAAAGAGATTGGTTGGTCCACATGATCAACAAGCTGGAGCAGGTGTACCAACATCCTTCCAGCACGAAAGTTTAAGATTGTTAAAATAATAAAGACATGAAAGATAGCGGTAAATATCCATAGACCTAAAGAAGTAAATAATAACGTTTTTCTGCTACTTATCATTCTACTTGCTTACTCAAACTTACATAACGAACAGAGATAAATTGATAACATGCAAAATTTAATATAAATTTGGACCATTAGGTCTAAACGTCAGAGCAAAATTATTTCATGTGTCTTTAAAAATTTTAAGAGCACATCCTTCAAGGTTAAAACTAGACTAAGTTGAATCGAGAAGGTCTAATACCCGAGACAATTTTCCACCGTCTCATCCCAAATGTTTTAAAGTATACCTGACCTAACCTTAAAAAAAAAAGTTTTATATATGGTATGTACAAAGTATGTGACATCACTATGTCGTCATTATATTCCACGTTTCCGCCCTTCTAATGTATAGTGACAGCCTAGCGGTTGCTCAATGCTCGCGCGGGAATATTTGAGGCTTCACGCATGGTGAGCCTCTCATGTCGCCAATTCACTCACAGGCAACACAGGTGGGTGACGGGGGCATACTGACAGGGTGGTGTTGGATGTCAACACAGGGTGAGACACGAAAGAGTGGATGTAGGTTGGATGAGAGTGGATTTTTGGAGGTGTCCGAGTGAGTTTGGAGCTGGGGGATTTTGTTAATCCGAGGACCAGATTACCGGGGGTGTCCCGGTAACCGTGGGACCGCTGGTGGGTAGAAATAGCCTAAGCTACTCAATCCTTTCGATATGTATCTTATCGTCTCAATAAACGTAAATAAACTTGTGGGGACCGCTGGAGTATTTCAAACGAAGGTTGGACATATATATGAGTAGAAATAATGGATGGTCCTGAGAATATAGAACAGGAACCAAAAATAGCATTGATTGTTTAATAATAATTCTGAATCCCACCCAAAAAATGTTCTACCCAATGAAGTTTAAAATTTTTCCACTCAGTTTGGATATCAATTTGCTAGCAGTCATGATCAGTGCACAAAGAAGATGGAGAATCATACTTTGATTTTTTCGATATCGCACCAAGGTATGTCATTTTCAGAGTCCTGTGGCTGAACTAGGAATTCAGATCCCAACCTAAATAAAAGTTACTCTTGTACAGAAAAATCTGCTCTATCCAATAGTGTCATTCAAAACGAAATTGGGAATGACGCATATTGAGATACTTTGATATATATTGGTAGTGATATACCATGGATTGGTAACTGAATGGCTACCCAAACTACATTTTTTATTACACTGCTGTATTCCGCACCAAAAGTTGCCCTGGTATGCCAAATTTCACACCTCTCTGGGCACTAGTCGTGAGCAATCCAACAATTAAATACCGAGTAAGATTCTTAAATCAAGATGCTCAATAGTTTATAACAGAGCCTTAGCTATCATAGAGCATGACAATATGAGGCTGGCCAGTATGAGTCACCCCCCCCCTCACATTAGTACTGTGAGGGCGGGCACACTAGAGTACGGGGGGAGAGGGGGGGGGGGACACACCAGCAAAGAAATATGAACAGAGCAAATAGGTTGTATATGGCTAGCGACGAAAGCATACCATACACATCTTCAAGAAGTGCCGGACCAACCGGGTTGTGGTGGGCCTGCGTCGGGCCGCTCCAAGCAACAGCCTGTTGGACCAAGCCCTGTTAAACCAAGCCCTGATGAACCAAGCCCTGTTGAACCAAGCCCTGTTGGACCAAGCCCTGTTGAACCAAGCCCTGTTGGACCAAGCTCCGTTGGACCAAGCCCCGTTGAACCAAGCCCTGTTGGACCAAGCTCCGTTGGACCAAGCCCCGTTGAACCAAGCCCTGTTGGACCAAGCTCCGTTGGACCAAGCCCCGTTGAACCAAGCCCTCACAAGTCAAGCCTAGCCTCAGAGCCGGGACTTGAGAAGAACAACTCCCAGAACCCCGTCCAGGTACACAAAGGAGGGTGTTGTGAAGGCAGTCAAGTCGTGGTGGTGGAGGAGGAAGCACACGTGGGCCAGGAGCCCCTTCCCCCCTGGCAGGCACGATCACAAACAACCCCAGCCAGGAACAAAAGGGGAAGCGATGGAGGCGCAGGTGGGTGAGGGGGAGCGTATCTATCCACACCACCTGCTCAAACACCAGCCCCGCCGCCCTACGCACCGCTGGGACACGCTCCACACCACCCCTCTATCCAGCGTGAAGAAAACCCATAGGTTAAAATATCCTAAAAAACGACAGATTAACTTACGGGCTCACCATAGCCGGTGCTACATGTACACTTCTCTGAGTAGCTAAATCTAAAAACAAAATGACGAATAACACAGAAATCACAATAGCGTGAGGCATCAAATGAACAAATCCACAAATCCTCGTCACAGCCCTTATGAATTTGTTCAAATGACGAATATATTCATATTTAAATACTGTTATTATAAAAAAAAGTATCCCTCCACAAGCAACTTAATCTAAGAAACTTTAAAATAACTTGTACAACTTTCCAGAACAAAAACAGGAGAGGGGTGGCAGGAGGTCATCACTTCAACCTACCAAGGAAGACACAATAGTCATTCCCCGAAAAATCAGGATTTCAAATCTCCAAGAGAACCCATTCATTCATTCACTTAGCGGAGTGCTAATATGGAGAGGCTAAGGTTTTAGGCACCGGGGCAGGAAATACCAGAGAGCGAGACTAATGCTTAGTGATTACTCGTCAACAGTCAGTATTCCCTGGTAGCAGGTCTATAATCTCTGGAGATGTGGCAGATACCTCTCTGCTTCTCTGGCCCGTTAACTTATGGACAAGTTAACTTTAAAACGACTTTCGAGAATGGTCCAGGACGGACCGAAACGCCGTCGTCCCTTCACTTTCTAGTGTGTGGTTTTCTCAGAAATATTGCCGGAACAACCGTGGACATCTTCAAGAGAAAACTAGATTGTTTTCTTCAAGGAGTGCCGGACCAACCGGGCTGTGGTGGGTATGTGGGCCTGCAGGCCGCTCCAAGCAACAGCCTGGTGGACCAAACTCTCACAAGTCAAGCCTGGCCTCGGGCCGGGCTTGGGGAGTAGAAGAACTCCCAGAACCCCATCAAGCAGGTGGTCTGGTCAACATTCTTCAGCCACGTTATTGTGACTCATCGCCTGCTTATGGACAAAGTGGTGGTTGCAACAGGAATTCATACATTGTCTATCGTATTGTGAAAGGGGGTAGACCTCGGGTGTGGTTCTTTCCCAATGCTACGGCAGAACTGGCTGCTTAAATCTCATGCATTATGAAACCTTTGTCAACTGCAGATGGTTTAACACTGTGAATGCTTAGACTAACACTTCCTGATACATTATCAGATAGGTCTACCCAATTAAAAGTTCGAAAGGCTCTTAAACGACGAGCACGAACGTGAAAACTCAAAGTTGTGGAGAAATATAGGTTCGACTAGGCCTGCTGGGAGCATTAAACAATGACACCACCGACTCCACAACTACAGAGCGAGCGGTTCCAGGAACCCCACGATGGCCAAGGTCAGCCAAGGGCAAGATAAAAAGGAGTAGAAGACTTGCCCCAAGTAATAGCTGGCGACGAAACTCCTCCCCCGGGCGAATCTGGCCACACGACGTTGATGTGCTGATGTAGTCTGGAACTGGGGCCCCACTTCCACTACCCCTACCCATGGTGGGGGGCCCACATTCAGTACTCCTGGTGGGGGGCCCACTTCCAGTACCCCTACCCATGGTGGGGGGCCCACATTCAGTACTCCTGGTGGGGGGCCCACATCCAGTACCCCAGGTAAGGGGGGGGGGGGCTACAACTTTAAAACTCATCCTAACCAACCCGTCACACTCCACACAATTCTTCAAGTTGCCGCCGTGACAATTGATGCTGAACTCTTACTCTCATCTTGAAATAAGAACATTCCAATGTTTATATAATGCTGTCTGTGGATGTAAGGAGTGAGGGTCGCTACTTCCCTACTCGTAAGAACCTTCCTTTTCCTCTCAGCGACGTGCAAAGGATGCCGTCAAGGTGACGACACTACAACAAAAAGTACAGCTAATTAAGGCTGTTACAAGATGGCCGACAAGATATACATCACACAGCCCTCGCTACCAATGCCACGAGGTACTTCATTTTAAACTTGTGTGGTAACCTTGACACTCAATGGTGTACTGATAGTAAGAATGTTATAGTACGAGTTTACATCCCAAACACGTCCGGTGCAGTTTACAGGCATCTATTCACTCCGTTCGTCTGCATTACTTCACGTTGGTGGTCCCACGTTTCCTCTCCTAACCTTTCCGAGTAGGCCGGACGACTCAAATAGAAAACGGGACAGTACGTCACTTTCGTGAGCCGATTTCATTTCAAATTACGTCCACTTTTGGCTATAGCGCGCATACAAGCCAAAAGCGACGTTATTTTTAAGAGGACGGGTTGGGTGGGGTACCAGTAGCATTGTGAGAGTAGGCCCGCTTATGCAAGGGGGGGGGTGGGGGGTTGGAGAGAGGGTTAAGATGAAGGAGGCGGATGAGGGTCATTACGCTAACTCCCACACTCTCTTCCCACACCCTCTCCACTACTCTCCCCTCTCGCTCATTCCCCCCCCCCCCTTCATCCGCTGCACCAGTTCCCACGTCGTGACTTGCTAATGCACAAACACCCGCCAACAAACTTTCATTTCTTATATTTACAAAACCATAAGTCTTCTTCCTCGATACATCTTACAAGTTATTCAACCCGTCCTTCCCGGAAGACGGGTTGACCCTTCGCATTTTGACGCATACACTAATGAACAAATCCACAAGGGCCGTGACCAGGATTCGAACCTACGTCCGAGAGCATCCCAGACGCTGCCTTAATCGACTGAGCTACGACATGATAAAAGACTCTAAAAGCCAAAAGTTGTACTAGAAAATGGAAGCGGCTGGCGAAATTTACGTACTGTCCCGTTTTCTGTTTTGGGTCCTCTGGTAGATTATGGTAAGGTCACTTTAGTACGACAGTTTCTTGACGTTGGGAAACCTTAGGAGGACGGGCTGCATTATTATAACTAACTCACGGTAAGCCATTCTAGCATCTAAGATTCTTAGACCTCTCTCTTAAGCCAAACAATTTTGTGAAGATGTTAGTTTTCCACGTCTCGTGTTTTCAACAACACAAACATCTTCGTGTTTTCTCTTAATTTTCAACATTGAGCGAAAAGTTATTATCTGTGTCTGCAGAATCGAGGTATTAGCTCTTGGACCGCGCCTTTTAACCAATCTACTACATATATTTATCTGTAACACACGCACACCTCTCCCTCAGGAAGCAACCCGTAGTAGCTGTCTAACTCCCAGGTACCTATTTACTGCTAGATGAACAGGTGCATCAGGGTGAAATAAACTCCCCATTTGTTTCCGTATCGGCCGGGAATCGAACCCGAGCCCTTAGGACCACGACTCCAGAGTCCTGTCCACTCAGCCGCGAGGCCCCTCAACCACGTACGTACGTACGTGTGTGTGTGTGTGTGTGTGTGTGTGTGTGTGTGTGTGTGTGTGTGTGTGTGTGTGTGTGTGTGTGTGTGTGTGTGTGTGTGTGTGTGTGTGTTGATGTTTGTTTGTACTAGAGGGGTCAAGCATCAGCCAGGGAGGGGAGAGGAGGGCTGGGGAGGGGAGAGGGATGGGAGGGGAGAGGGATGGGAGGGGAAGGGAAAGGGGGAAGGGCGAGGAGAGGGAAGGGGTCCCGCATGCATGCCACTCTACCAATGAAGTAATGATGGCCACATCAATCTCAGCCCCTTAGCGGCAACAGTCACCTCGTTACATTGGAGGCTCACAACTATCTCACTCCGTGCTCATTCCTACAGCTGTCTCTTATTTCTTCCTCAAGATCCTGCACACGTCATTCTTTAATCTCGGCTCAGAGTGATCGTCTCCCAAGTCTACTCTATTCAAACTTGTATTACATCTTCGTTATTTTTGATTCGAGATTAAGCCATCAACAGTTTCAATAAAAGGCAAATTATAGGCTATGGAAATATAACAATTATAGGAATAATGTTATTCTTGTTTGTATATAGGCAAACTCTTTATTAAAGTATTATACAACACCAGAATATCGTTCAAAGCCAAATTTATTTTTACTTTTTTCCCGGGAAAACTCATATTATTAGGCGAGAACAAGACCAGTACGAAGCTGGCAACCTGTCCTCTCGCAAAGAACGCTGCTCTTCGCTCTTATGCGTTACATAACACCAAAAATCGTCCCACTAGAAAACGGAAGCGGCTGGCGAAAGTGACGTACTGTCCCGTTTTCTGTTTTGGGTCCTCTAGTAGGTTAGGAGAGAACACTTACATTGACCGTTGCCTACCCGTTGGGAAACCTTAGGAAGATAGATCGAGCTGGCAGCACTACGCAATATGCCACTAATTACCTAAAAAGATTTTGAACTGCTTTAATGACCGAATGCACGTCTTACGCTGCTTATTTCATAACGCATAACTCTCTTTTCTACTGACCAGTTCCAGTGGCATCACCCTACATACTGGACTACCTCTGAGGTCCAGTCATAGTCTCCGCCACGCAAGAACTTTGTCCCCCGACATAAAAATCGACACAGAATCGAGCGAGACACAATGGTCAATTATCGAGTCCAGTATGCAGTGCGTCGGTAGGCGGAGAGCATGACTCAATGCCCGTTCTTTCCAACATTCACAACGTCACTAAAATGATGCACTAAATTGCCCGAACCTAAGCTACCAGAGTAGAAAACCGGACGTCACTTCAATTTTTGTAAGCAGCTATGATTATCAGTACAGCAGTTTTTTTGGGCCTTCGGGATGTAGTATTCAAGAGGACGGATTGAATATTAATCTTTCTCCCAGAAAGCACTCACGGTAACAAGGAGAATGTTGGTAATGCTTTCCACTCTCTTGTTTAACTAGAATACGTTACGAAAGCCCACTGGATATTTTAAGGTAAGTAATTCGACATTCAAATACATTTCCCAATGTATTTTTGTGGATAATAGCCATTATCAAAATGATGCGCAGTTAGGCCTAGCAACTCACCCGAAGTGCTATGACAATTAGGTTAACCCAGCAAACATGGGCAAAGCGTGATGGACTTGGATGATGATTGTCAAAATACAGTATTATATTATCAAATCTTGATGTAGTGGTGATATTAAGAGAACATGATGCGTCAAGACTAGACATTGTTGAGGGCAAGCTTAGCAGTGTGGATACCTGCTGCTTGACCGGGGAAGTGAAGCAAAGAGCGTGGATACATGCTGCTTGCTTGAGCAGGGAAGTGAAGCAAGGAGCATTGATACAAACTGCTTGCTTGACTGGGGAAGTGAAGCAAGCAGCGTGGATACATGCTGCTTGCTTGACCGGGGAAGTGAAGCAAGGAGCATTGATACAAACTGCTTGCTTGACTGGGGAAGTGAAGCAAGGAGCATTGATACAAACTGCTTGCTTGACTGGGGAAGTGAAGCAAGCAGCGTGGATACATGCTGCTTGCTTGACCGGGGAAGTGAAGCAAGCAGCGTGTAAGAAAGGCAAGCAGCATGGACTTGTAACCTTTACCAAGAATGGCCTTGTCTACCAGACGCGACTAATACACCACCTCCATCAACACAAGAGAAAATCAACTACCTTACTCCAACCTCATCCAATTCGCAATCAAATAAAAAGTGAACATTCGCAAATGTTTCATTATTAATGTCGATGACAGAGGTAATAATCACTGGAGCGCAAGAAGCAGTTATTCCACACACCTGATGTAGCTCCACCTGTTGAACACAGTGCTGTTGTTGCTGCTGTCGTTGGAGGAGTTGGTGGCGTTTTTGTTGAAGATTGTGCTGGTGGTGGCGAGCGTGCTGTTGGAGATTGTCTGGCTGGTGTCGACTATAAATGCTGAGGGAAAGCCCCGTCTCCTGGTGACTCCTGAGAGAGTCATTTGTGTGCTGACGTTGACTTTTCGTGTTAGCTTGAACGGGTCTCTGACAGTTCTTCTGTTGAGGCTGCGTTGGAGCACGAGAAGACTCGCTTTGCTCTGGCTGGCCATGATATGAAAACTTGAGGCTTTTTGAGACTTTTTGAGCTTTACATATATGACGGGGATCTCGCGGCTGGTGTTGGCCCAGTTGAGCTGCTTGGTGATGGGGATAAGACTGCTGCTGCTGCTGCCGATGGGATCTTGAGTCAACGGAACCATACCCGCTCTCCTGACTGGTAGCGTCCGTGTCGCGCGTGAGGGCTGCGGCAGGCTGCGGTTGTGCGTGCTGCGGCGACAGCTTCCGACCATCTCGCAGCACGTCGTGGATGACAGGTGCACGCGCAGGCACTCCGGGGGCGTGAGCGGGAGGTGTGGAGGCGTCGTGGGCGTGAGGAGGCATGCGAGGGCTGGTGTGGGTCGAACCCGCGCCACTGCTGCTGGCGGAAGACGACGACAGCTCTCCTCTGCGGTACTTCACGCCCAGTACCCGCGCCACCTCCCGAATTTTCTGCAACTGGACACCGATGTCGCTGGTGGCGTCGCGATCGCGGGCGTTGGAGAGGGTGGAGCCGAGGGTGGAGGTGGGCGAGCCCCAGGAGAGTGTGCCGCCCTCCAACACGTCGGGCACACTGGTGTTGAGGGCACGTCGCGTCAGGGAGACGGTGCCGCTGCTGCTCATGTCATCCAGAAGGGACGACAGAGAACTGTTCCGTTGACGCGGGGGTCGTGGCGGGGGTTCCAGGAGGTCCGGAACACTGGTGTTGTGGGTGGTTCCCTGGCGCGTGCTACGGGCATGGGCATTGATGATGTCGTAGTTCTCGTAGAGGGGCTCCGTGAGGTCGTCCAGGCTGCGCGTCACTGCAGGGTGGAGGCGGGGCACCACAGCTTCCTCCTCCAGCAAGTCCGACAGTTCGTCGAGTGAACGACAGGAGCGCAGTCGTGCGCGCAGCATGTTACTCTCACACTGGAGGGCGTGACCGCTGTTGATGGCGGTGACGGGCACCGCGCGGGCAGCCATCGTGGCCCGCGCGGCAGCCGCCTCCATGCGGGATGCCCGCGCTACCCACCGCTCCTCGCAGCGACCGCTGGTGCCCCGGTGCCCCTCGGGAGCTCCACTATGTCCCCCGAGGGAAGATTTGCAGGGAAGAATCCCCACGTAAGCTAACTGGTTTGACTTAGAACGAGTGTTGGTGCCAAGAGGCTCTTTGGTGCGACGGTGCCCACTTGTGTCTTTGGTGTGGTGGTGGTGACTGAGGTGCGGGTGGCGTGGGTGGGTGTGGGCGGTGGGCGGCGGTGGGTGGTGGTGCTGGGTCAACCGCTCATTCGGTAGTTCCAGACTCTTGCCAGTTCTAAGGAGCGGTCCCCGCGGGTGCCCGCTGCCCGTGACACACCTGCCGGACACAGGATACCCGCCGTGCCCCATCTGGCTGTTGCAGTGACGCTCTCCACTCGCGGGCACTCTCCGACGACCGCTAGACGACCTAGTGTCGTCGTCGCTGACGCGGTATCGCGCATCGCGAGGATCCAGCGAACGGGTCGTCGTCTCCTGCTGGTGTCTATGAGGCTGCGAGCGCCGCGCCCTGTGACGAGGGTCGTCGGTGGACACAGCGTGCGGTCTGCTGCTGGGGACACCACACTCCTGCCGCTGCTGTACCTGGGACGACATATTCCCCCGTCCATTGCAACTATCCGTGGGCGTGTACGGCGGAGGATAGGAATACTTAATGGTCTTAGCGGGAGGAGAGAAAGCACTCGAGGGGCCGTGATTAAGCGCGGCGTGGGCGGCTTTAAGCGCCGTGGTGGGTGGGTAGGGCGGCGGTGGGCCCTTGAGTGTGTCGTGACTAGTCAGACTACTGGGCTGTGAGGACGAGAGATCGTAGTACTCGGAGATGGAGTGGTAGAAGTGAGGGAAGCCCTGGGGGAAGAAGTGGGGGTGGTGGGGCACCCGTGGGGGAGAGTAAGGGGGTGGGGGCTCGGAGCTAGGGGAAGGCAGCACCACCTCGCCCCACCCTCCCTGCCCACCCTCCTCTAGGTACACCATACTTCAAACTCTCACTCCCTTACTTCACCATTCACATGGTGATCACTAAGTCTCCACTCTACCCAACACGCCTTCACTATTTTCTAAACACAATCCCTTAACCAATTATATTCACTAAGACAATCCTTTTAACCAATTATATTCACCATCACGGGAAAATGTATTCTTAAATTCATTGTCAACCTTCTTTTTCAAGTCATTATTTAATTCAATTCATAGTTCATCGTAATGACGACACACTTTATCATATAATTCCCGCATGTAGTTAGAGCCACACGGCGCAAGAGTAACGAGAGAACTGTGAGTGAGTGAGCATGATGAGTATCTACGGTGCACAGTGACGACACACTACACCAGCCCCAGTACGGAGCGTCCGCCACACACACCCTCACCCGACCACCGCTCAGGACCAACTGCTCTGCCTTCCACCCTACTCATCCACCCTACTGTCATACACGAGCTCCCGCCCTCTCTACTCCACTTCCCACCACTTAACCTATTCACCCTAACCCTCGGTAAACGTATTTCTTTTCACCCTAACCCTCGGTAAACGTATTTCTATTCACCCTAACGTCGATAAACGTATTTCTATTCACCCTAATCTCGATAAACTTAGATTTCTATGCATCTTAACCTCAATAAACCTATTTCTATCCATTCTAACCTCAAGAAACTTACTTCAATTTCAAAATCTATCCATACCGTCTTCAAAACACTCCCAAATATATAGATTTTGATTTTAAGAGGAATTGTTATGAAAGTGACTGAGTTTTGAACTTGTTACTAATACCTCTCTTACAAATTAAAGTGTCTTACTCCCAGCTGTTTCAGATTAAATAATAAACGCTGAGCCTATTAGTGGCTTTAGGCTTGGTATATACTAGCTCTTATCTAGAAATCTTAACCTCATCTTGTAACTTGTAAAATCTTGTAAAATTTGAACGTATGAATTTTTCCCTAAATAAACCTTAATAAAAATAATAATTAAATAATAATAAATATTAAATAATAATAATAATAATAATAATAATAATAATAATAATATTGTTTTGGCATACACTAAACAGCAATTTATTTACTTATACAAGAGTTCTTACATTCTTGTACATCACAGTGTGATGTTTGTGAGATACATAGTGATATGTGATAGTGATAATTGATATTAATTATATCAATTATGATAATTTATATCACTGTACCACAATACACTTCAAAATGTATTGCATTGGTCTGTATTCAAATATGATTACGACATTAGTTTAATAGGCAGGAAATTCTTCAGATCCTATCTTAGTGCACCAATGTAAAATGAGAGAGTCCAGTCTAGGAGAATTCTGGGTAATGAATCACGTAGATAAATAGTGGGAGAGTCACTATAGAGGTGGTGAACACGTTCAACAATAGCTGGGCGTCGAGCGTGGAGGCCCGCCCAACATATATTGTTAAGAGTTCCTTCAATACCAACCTCACCTCTCTCTCTCTCTCTCACACCTCATGACGCTATAATCTGCAGGTGTCGCCTTCACGCCCACACAGCCCCGCTCCTGTGCCAGGTAAGTCCACTACGGGCTCACCATAGCCCGTGCTACTTTGATCTTTTTGTTCCCAGTAGCTGAATCTTAAACAACATGTGAGACAGTATGAATCCGTTCTAAGGAACACTCACTCTATGGGGGCCCAGTATGCCCTACCTTAACGCTGGCAAACAAATATCTCGCTTCACCGAACTAAGAGAAAGCTTCATTTCTTTGTACCCGCCGCGAGTCTTACGGCCACCCCGGAGATCATATCTAACGGGATTAACCGCTGATCTTCCTGCGCACGATACAAGAGGCCAAACCTTAATGGGATTGTTCTGGCTTTTTGTATACCCCAACGACGATTGTCAGTACCCCGGGCATCCATGCTGTACATGTCACGCATGAAGCTTGTTGGTCCATGTTGAGTGACTGACTCTTGCAACAGCAAGAGAGACCTGGTAACTCACTCCACCCCGTGTTCCGCAGGCGCCCACAATAACCCCCCCCCTCCCTCCCTCCCTCTCCCCCCAACCCCAGACACTCCAGCGGTATATACTGACAGAATTGTATACTGCTATTTGTTGAGATCATCGCGATTGCAACCCCCCCCCCCCCCACACACACACACACACCAGTGCATAGAATACACCCCCCCCCCTCTGCTTGCAAGCATAATTTTAAGTAAAAACAAAATCCAGTTTCAAATTGACGTCAGGTTTTATAGAATCTGGTTGACCACGTGTGCAGCCTGACCTTAGCGAGAGCCCACGTGACTCCCCACCTCCCCCAGGCCACTAATATAGTGTGGGGGGGAAGGGGCCCGCGGTGGCGTGTCTGTACATGCTCACTGGACGCACAGTGCTCCTCCTGATATTCAGTAGTGGCTTGCCTCATCTGCCTGTAGCCAAGCTGAAAGTTAGTCAACTATATCGCATTCGGCGAGGACGCCGGGAAGGGGGGGGGGAGCCAAGGGGTTATCTTGAGATGATTTCGGGGCTTTAGTGTCCCCGCGGCCCGGTCCTCGACCAGGCCTCCACCCCCAGGAAGCAGCCCGTGACAGCTGACTAACACCCAGGTACCTATTTTACTGCTAGGTAACAGGGGCATAGGGTGAAAGACACTCTTCCGATTGTTACTCGCCGGCGCCTGGGATCGAACCCAGGACCACAGGATCACAAGTCCAGCGTGCTGTCCACTCGGCCGACCGGCTCCCGTCCCGGGGGGTGGGGACGCTTCCCTTGAGGTGATCTTGAGATGATTTCGTGGCTTATCGTCCCCGCGGCCCGGTCCTCGACCAGGCCTCCTTGTAGGTTGGGGGGGGGAGGGGTTAAAGTCAACCAGGCTATTAAGAGCCGCTGTTCATGGTCATCTTGAACAGGTGAACACCTTCCTACGAAGGTGTTCACCTAATCTTTCGAACCCTGAGAGAGATACCCACACACACGCGCGACACCATACCTGTATCACCACAAAAGCAAACCAGGGACTTTTTTTGTGTGTTTTTTGTTTGACGATGCAAGATATGCAAATGTGTACAAACATGGAGGCGTGAGACGCTGGTTAAGACAGGCAAGGTGCACCTGTAACCAGCTCCTGCCCCGCCCCCCTCAGCTCCTGTTTGCTGCCTCTTGCCCATCAACAACAACAACAACATTTCATAATCATCTGTCCACATTTAATCATACAAAAAACAACTTTCTGGTTGTCCAGCACGATATATTTGTGCTTTCGATCACGTGGTTACTTTTAAGTACTTTTTATTTCAGGAGGATGGGATTCAAAACACTGTCTCATGCCTCCTACCTCATGTAGGATCCTTATACGCCTTCCCCACCTCACAATGTCCGCTACAACCCCTACAACCCGTGTCGTGTCAACACGCCAAAGGCCCTCACAACCTCACTTACATCCACCATGTAAACCTGACATGATTTACCTTGTCAATTATAGTTCCTCCTACCATGCAGGGCTCCTACCACCATTCTCGTGAGGGCTCCTACTACCATTCTCGTGAGGGCTCCTACCACCATTCTCGTGAGGGCTCCTACCACCATTCTCGTGAGGGCTCCTACTACCATTCGCATGAGGGGCTGCTCCTACCCTCCTCACGGTCCTTCCTATCCCTCTGGGCGTGCCGGGAAGCAGTAAGCGCGTCCATCCTCAACACATTTGCTGTAAATTAAACTCTCCCCCGAGGCAACACCAACACACACAATGTCCTACAGCGTTTCCTCATGTTTTAGTCAACAATTGAGTGACAACGGGTGTTAACGAAACTTAGAATATGTATAACAAAAAAATCAGGTGAATTATAAGGAGAGAACAATTCTCTACGAGTGTTGTACCATCGTGAGTGTGGCTGGGAGGGTAGGGGGGGAGGTAGGTGTGGCCACGGGGGGGGGGGAGGATGGAAGGGTGTGGCTGTCTTGAAGATGCAAGTAACAGTACCCGAATGGTGTGGGGGGGGGGGGGTTAATTAGTGCCGTGCAGGACAAGGTTTGGGTGAGGAAAGTGGGGTGGGGTGGGGTGGGGGCGTTGTTTTGGTGTGAGGTGAGAAGAAGATGGTGTTTTGGTGAAATAAAAACACTTATACCAGCACCCAAGAGCAACACCCCCTTCCCCCCCCCCACACACATATCCCTAGCTACCCCCCCCCCCCCAGCGTCAATGCTTGCACTCTCACACGCTCACCCACAATACCCATCCCCCCATGCCACATTCTTGCTGGTAGCACACCGCTGGTTCTCTCCAGCTTGGTCAAATACCTGCACACACATAAAGACGGCCATCACCAGCGTAGCCTGGTACAACAAACCAAGGTATAACCACATTGGTTGTCCCATGAACAACACTCACGATTTCCGTCTCTCCCCCTCAACCCCCAGTTGTGGGCCGCGGTCGTCTTAAAGTTTCCCAAGATGACGGAAGGCAGTCAACCTTGAGACATGGGTTGAGGTGGAAACGGAAATGTCGCTGTGGGGGGGGGGGGGGGGGGGTGTCGGGGGGGATGGATAAGTTACCCTACCCCCCCCCCATACCAGGTGTTATGAGGTAATATTTTTTTCTGTTAGGCCTACTTGTATGACCACAGCCAGTCAGCGGCCAGTGGACCACTTGGAGAGCTTAAACACGCCTTGAACAACCAGCCCAGGAGCTGCAGTTTGTACACAGGACAGAATAACCTTGACAGCAGATTGACAACGGAACAGATGTTGACTACACTGTAACCTTGCCCCCCCCCCCCCCCGCCCTGACGACCAGTCATCTAATACATCCCATGTTGACCAGACCACACACTAGGAAGTGAAGAGACGACGACGTCGTTTCGGTCCGTCCTGGACCATTATTACAATCTACTTGAGAATGGTCCAGGACGGACCGAAACGTCGTCGTCCCTTCACTTTCTAGTGTGTGGTCTGGTCAACATTCTTGAGCCACGTTATTGTGACATAATACATCCTATTTTTAACGAAATCAACCCCATCCGTTCACAATCTGACGTATTATTTAAAAAATAAACCACCGTAACGATAACGTTCTCCATGCATCCGACTCGATAAGAGTAGGTGGGTTGCTTAGGTTCATACGTTGTTTTGTTTTTTGTGTTCGCATGATTTTTTGTGAAGTGGCAAATCCAGAGGTGAAGGAGGAGACCCTCTGCCCCACCCCCCATCAATAGTGAGGTGGGGGGGGGGTGAGGGGGGAGTGGATACTATGGCTTCTGCTCTGCAGCAGGAAGTTAAGAGGTAGCGAGACCTCTACACCAACCCACTACACTAAGAAAATAAACTTACTGAATGCTGTGATTTATAATACAATATCTGGTGTGGAGAAACGTACCACAATGCTGTAGTATTAAATGAAGGGCAATAAAGCACTCGATACCTATGCAAGCGTATTCTTAAACCAAACTTTCAGATGAACTTTGATCAAGGTGCCGTAAACGTTAATATAAATGATAATGGATGATGGTTTATCCGAAAATGTGGTTTATTAATACACTTACACACCCATTGTGGTCTTTTCTTCAATATCTGCTGTGTCATCAATGTATAAAATGTTGATTTGGAACACATTCCTGAAGCGGGACATGCACAAAAATAAATCATTTTAGTGGCATCAGTCGATCAAAGTTTCCCCTGCTCGGCGAACTGAAGTTTTTCAGTACGGGTGAAGGGCAGGCGTGTAACATGAGAGGAAACTGTACGCCCCGGAACACCCTGGACCTTACACCCTTGTGTCAGTGGTGGCAGCCTAGCGTCAGTGGTGGCAGCCTAGCGTCAGTGGTGGCAGCCTAGCGTCAGTGGTGGCAGGACTACCACCATTGCCTCCCTGTTACCTGGTTGATGGGGTTCTGGGAGTTGTTCTACTCCCCAAGCCCGGCCCGAGGCCAGGCTATACTTGTGAGAGTTTGGTCCACCAGGCTGTTGCTTGGAGCGGCCCGCAGGCCCACATACCCACCACAACCCGGTTGGTCCGGCACTCCTTGGAGGAGATTGGTAAGTGGCTCTGTCTTCCTCATAGCTAACCATGGCTAAATCAGTTCCCATTAACATATGACATCTCGACTCTCATTGGAACAGATATTGACGCAGTTCAAGTCCCATACTAGGTAACTACTAGTATGGGAACGAGTGGTTAGTTTGAAGAACAAGTTGCCGGGTCAAGTGGTGACCTTTTCAAGCGTTGGTCAGACATGTATATGCATGGAGCTGCTTCGTATAGGCCAGTAGGCCCCTTCATGTCTGGGGAGCGGCCTTGTGCTTATCTGATAGGTAAAAGAAGCATTACGGGGAGATGGGTATCGTTAGTGGCCGGACCCGCGTATAGTCAGTCATCAACACATCATTGTAACCTGCTACTACTAATAAACTTTTGACGGCTGTCCTATACGTGAAGATGACGACACAACTAGACAATGGTTACAGCGGAGGCCAGCCAGAGAACCTGGTGATGACATGGGTGTGGCGGTGCAGACATGGGTGTGGCGGTGCAGACATGGGTGTGGCGGTGCAGACATGGGTGTGGCGGTGCAGACATGGGTGTGGCGGTGCAGACATGGGTGTGGCGGTGGCGACAAGCCACACCAGAAGAGGTGGAGGCGAGGGCTCGCCCTCTGTGACTGACTGACTCACCACCACCTAGCGGAGGGCGTCTCCACGTGACCAGTCGCGCTCTACAATGCCACCACACTAACCCCGGGCGTCGATCAACACAATACACAGATACCATCACATAAATAACCTTGACAATATATATGTCAACAAAATATAAGAGTAAGGGGGTGTATCAGAGGTATTTCCGGTACGTGGAGGAAGGTTGAGTGTGGTGTGGGGGCGGCACAGGTGACACAGGTGACACAGGTGGGAGAGTGGGGGAGGGAGAGATATATCAGGGGAATACCTCCTTCACAACACCTTTTAAGGCGAGTAAACTCAATTACTATAGACCAAATACGCCTCTCCCTTCCACAGCTTTACGCAAGCCTCTAGCACTCAAGGGCGAGACCACCCGCCCGGTGACCTTGAATACCGTCACTTGACACTCTTCCACACCCACAATACAGTACACATCACTTAATTAATAATTAACATTATAATTTTGAGGTTATCTTGAGGTTATCTTGAGATGATTTCGGGGCTTTAGTGTCCCCGCGGCCCGGTCCTCGACCAGGCCTCCACCCCCAGGAAGCAGCCCGTGACAGCTGACTAACACCCAGGTACCTATTTTACTGCTAGGTAACAGAGGCATAGGGTGAAAGAAACTCTGCCCATTGTTTCTCGCCGGCGCCTGGGATCGAACCCAGGACCACAGGATCACAAGTGCAGCGTGCTGTCCGCTCGGCCGACCGGCTCACGAAAGTAGCCATGCTTCCCAACCCCACAACTTATGACGTACCTGGGCCAGAATTCACCAAGCATTCGCCTATCCACTTTACGAAACCCGTGCATCTTTACTCAACCATCGTTTGTAATTACCAAACAAGTTTTTGAGCTTGGAAACTCTACAACCTAACCCAGCCTATGGAGACTGCATGCATAGATTACGTCAGTATTACGGTGCTTTAACGGGTACAAAAGCGTCCCATTTCTAAACCGGTTGGGCCATTCCGTAAAGAACACGACGGGTTGTTGAGTAAGCCAGACAACACGCACCTGGGACGGTGGTGGTTCAACGCTCTTAATCACCTCCACGCGTCAACACACACAAACCCCCACCAACACACGCAAACCCCCACCAACACAAGCAAACACAGGCAAACACCCACCAACACAAGCAAACACAGGCAAACACCCACCAACACAAGCAAACACAGGCAAACACCCACCAACACAAGCAAACACAGGCAAACACCCACCAACACAAGCAAACACAGGCAAACACCCACCAACACAAGCAAACACAGGCAAACACCCACAACACACGCAAACCCCCACAACACACGCAAACCCCACAACACACGCAAACCCCCACAACACACGCAAACCCCACAACACACGCAAACCCCCACAACACACGCAAACCCCACAACACACGCAAACCCCACAACACACGCAAACCCCCACAACACACGCAAACCCCCACCAACTCCCTCAAGAGACGTTGTGTTGTTATAGATTCAGCTACTCAGAACAAAAGTTCCAAGTAGCACGGGCTATGGTGAGCCCATAGTGGACTTACCTGGCACAGGAGCGGGGCTGTGAACTCCGAGAGACGTGGGCAAGGTTCAGAAGCTTCTCTCACCACCGCTGATAACATTATGGAACATTACTCCTCACACATCCTGTGAAGAACGCTCCTAATTACACATAATGGACTCAGGAGCTGGACTACAACGTTGTTTCCTGTAGCCGAGAAGGTTACGCCGGCTACAATCTACTTTTCACACCCGGCCACACGGTATAGGTCTTATAGGGAGGATAGGTAGGTAGGTAGGTAGATAGGTAGGTAGATAGGTAGGTAGGTAGGTAGGTGTGTGTGTGTGGGGGGGGGGAGGTAGATAGGTAGGTAGATAGGTTGATAGGTAGGTAGATAGTTTGGTAGGTAGATAGGTAGATAGGTAAGTAGGTAGGTAGATAGATAGATAGATAGAGATAGATAGATAGATAGATAGATAGATAGATAGATAGATAGATAGATAGATAGATAGATAGATAGATAGATAGATAGATAGATAGGTAGGTAGATAGGTTGATAGGTAGGTAGATATGTAGGTAGATAGATAGGTAGATAGATAGGTAGGTAGATATGTAGATAGATAGATAGGTAGATAGGTAGGTAGGTAGATAGATATGTATGTAGATAGGTAGATGTGTAGGTAGGTAGGTAGATATGTAGGTAGATAGGTAGGTGTGTGTGTGTGGGGGGGTAGGTAGGTGTGTGTGTGTGTGGGGGGGGGGTAGGTAGGTAGATAGGTAGGTAGGTAGGTGTGTGTGGGGGGGGGGAGATAGGTAGGTAAGTAGGGGGTGAGGCATACTACTTGGACTGGGTAGATAAGACTAGAGCAATGGTATGTGAAGCTGAGGCTACACTACTCTGGTGGTAGAGTCATTTGTTGCCCTCTCACAGCAGTGTGGCAAGTGCCCTTGCTGAAGCCGACATCTGTTGCCCTCTCACAGCAGTGTGGCAAGTGCCCTTGCTGAAGCCGACATCTGTTGCCCTCTCACAGCAGTGTGGCAAGTGCCCTTGCTGAAGCCGACATCTGTTGCCCTCTCACAGCAGTGTGGCAAGTGCCCTTGCTGAAGCCGACATCTGTTGCCCTCTCACAGCAGTGTGGCAAGTGCCCTTGCTGAAGCCGACATCTGTTGCCCTCTCACAGCAGTGTGGCAAGTGCCCTTGCTGAAGCCGACATCTGTTGCCCCTCACAGCAGTGTGGCAGGTACTGGTACAGGTGACATCTGTCGCCCTCCCCCATCACAGCTGCGCCTTCTGCAAGTAATAGCCACGTGGCCTCCGGGGGTAAAAGTCGAGTCCCACCCTCGCTAACCTTGACAACATTTCAGACAATTCAAATAATGAGCCACCGGCCGGCTGCGAGTGAGGTACGCCTCGGGGCATCAAGATTATCACCCAAACGTGTCTGCCACAGTCTCTCCTCTCACCTGGAAACACACATCACAAAGTGCTTTTACCTACATGAAAGCACAAAGCACCGCTCTTGTGCCAGGTAAGTCCACTACGGGCTCACCATAGCCCGTGCTACTTGGAACTTGTTATAGATTCAGCTACTCGGAACAACAATTTCTTAACCGGACGAGTCAACCCGGAAGGCTACAGGCCTCTTCCCTCCGGGTCGTAGTGTGAAACTCCTCTCACCAGGAAAAGGTAAAGTTCGGTCTTGTAATATTAATATTTAATTTTTATATAAAACAAAATATAATATTTGTATTATATTTGACTTATTTTTATATATTTAATATAAAACACAACGAAAAGCGTATTTTTAGCGATTAATACAAATATATATGCTATGGTAATGCCTGGACTATACCTGGTTTGGGGTCTGTGAGTTCATCCGCTCCCACAAATCCGATATAGGGACAAGTTTGACTTGGGGTCAAACCAGTCTTTGGGGAGGAGGGTCTTAGGAGGGTCTGGGTGGGGGGGGGTCAAGAGGGTGGGGATAGCTTGCTCCAACAGAATGTTGCTTGGAGTCGAATGCGTTAAAGAAACGTGACTCATCTATCCAGCAAAGAGTCAAACCGGAGGAAACAAGGCTCTGTGGCCAATCAGGGCTTATCCCTAGAGACTGAACCCCCCATCCCCTAGGTCCACAGCAAGGGGATGTTTACTCGCTGGGAGTGTAAACAAGTTATCTCATGCATGAGTGAAAGCACCACCCAGAGTGAAAAGATACACACACTACTCTTATCTGAATGAACATCAACAAGTTTGTTCTTTACAACAACCAAGATGCAGGACTCTGTTATACTGGGGAAAATACCTTAGGGTGCTCATACTGATGTGTAAACAACATTACCTCTCCATGGGAATCGTATTCGGGTCCCTTGTGCTGTCTGGCTCCAGCGGTAACCGCCTCCGCCACGCTGACCTGCTCCCCGGGTCCTCGGAGCACACACCCTGGTGGGAAGCTGTGGTGGGTGTTGGTCCAGTGAAGGGAGGCGTGGTGGGTGTTGGTCCAGTCAAGGGAGGTGTGGTGGGTGTTGGTCCAGTCAAGGGAGCTGTGGTGGGTGTTGGTCCAGTCAAGGGAGCTGTGGTGGGTGTTGGTCCAGTCAAGGGAGCTGTGGTGGGTGTTGGTCCAGTCAAGGGAGCTGTGGTGGGTGTTGGTCCAGTCAAGGGAGGCGTGGTGGGTGTTGGTCCAGTCAAGGGAGCTGTGGTGGGTGTTGGTCCAGTCAAGGGAGCTGTGGTGGGTGTTGGTCCAGTCAAGGGAGCTGTGGTGGGTGTTGGTCCAGTCAAGGGAGGCGTGGTGGGTGTTGGTCCAGTCAAGGGAGCTGTGGTGGGTGTTGGTCCAGTCAAGGGAGGTGTGGTGGGTGTTGGTCCAGTCAAGGGAGCTGTGGTGGGTGTTGGTCCAGTCAAGGGAGCTGTGGTGGGTGTTGGTCCAGTCAAGGGAGGCGTGGTGGGTGTTGGTCCAGTCAAGGGAGCTGTGGTGGGTGTTGGTCCAGTCAAGGGAGCTGTGGTGGGTGTTGGTCCAGTCAAGGGAGCTGTGGTGGGTGTTGGTCCAGTCAAGGGAGGCGTGGTGGGTGTTGGTCCAGTCAAGGGAGCTGTGGTGGGTGTTGGTCCAGTCAAGGGAGGTGTGGTGGGTGTTGGTCCAGTCAAGGGAGCTGTGGTGGGTGTTGGTCCAGTCAAGGGAGGCGTGGTGGGTGTTGGTCCAGTCAAGGGAGCTGTGGTGGGTGTTGGTCCAGTCAAGGGAGGTGTGGTGGGTGTTGGTCCAGTCAAGGGAGCTGTGGTGGGTGTTGGTCCAGTCAAGGGAGCTGTGGTGGGTGTTGGTCCAGTCAAGGGAGGCGTGGTGGGTGTTGGTCCAGTCAAGGGAGCTGTGGTGGGTGTTGGTCCAGTCAAGGGAGCTGTGGTGGGTGTTGGTCCAGTCAAGGGAGGCGTGGTGGGTGTTGGTCCAGTCAAGGGAGCTGTGGTGGGTGTTGGTCCAGTCAAGGGAGGTGTGGTGGGTGTTGGTCCAGTCAAGGGAGCTGTGGTGGGTGTTGGTCCAGTCAAGGGAGCTGTGGTGGGTGTTGGTCCAGTCAAGGGAGCTGTGGTGGGTGTTGGTCCAGTCAAGGGAGCTGTGGTGGGTGTTGGTCCAGTCAAGGGAGCTGTGGTGGGTGTTGGTCCAGTCAAGGGAGCTGTGGTGGGTGTTGGTCCAGTCAAGGGAAGCGTGGTGGGTGTTGGTCCAGTCAAGGGAGCTGTGGTGGGTGTTCGTTTAGCAACGGTAAGTGCCAGGTAACAACAGCTGGTGTGCAGGCCGCCTGAGGCCATCCGCAATTCTCCAGGCTACCTCAGGCTACCTCAGGCTACCCTCAAGGTCCCAACCCATAACTAAGTGCGCTCTCATTACCAACCAACTCATCCCTGCTCACCACTGCCGTTATGAGAATGATCCAGTAATGATGTTACAACATTAGTCTCGTGGAAGAGTCAATGCGAGATCGGTGACAATAACCCTTGATCTCCTCCACGAGGTAATGCGGACACCTCGACAAGAACCAGATGGTGGGACCAGATGGTTCCCAGTACACCATGCTAGCCACGTGCCTGGGTCAGGGGGACCATGGTCAGGGTCCGCCAGCCAGCCACACGCCTCATCTGACCCTTCTTGCTTCACTACCTCATACAAATAAGATATAAACAGTGTTTTCACGCGCGGCTACTCGTACTCGGTAAGGCATCGCCACACCACCCGTGCTGGACTTAGTGGGGGTGAGGGGGGGCTATATAGTGGGTGGGCTAGCGAGTGGGCTAGTGGGCGGGTGGGTGGATGTTTGGGCTGCCAGACGTGCGTGCCAAGTCATCATTAGCGTTCCTATACAAGGGCAGGTCTAGACTACCTCTTGTCACCTCTCTAATGATATTAACCACTAAGAGTACTTGCAGAACAACGGCAGGGTCGGACGCTGTGGTGACAGCTGGCACAAGCCCCACTTGTTACCTATACATATCGTCACGGGTGAACAGGAAAAGCTTAACTGTAAATTTCTATAAACGAGGCTTTGTCCACTGACGAACAAATGAAGTAATGGAGCAGCGAGAAAAATGCTCCTGGAGCCCTTCACACTCAACAATAAGGTGACATTCACCTATAGTTACACACAAATCACAATAGCGTGATGCATCAAATGAACAAATCCACAAGGGCCGTGACGAGGTTCGAATCCTCGTCACGGCCCTTAAGGATTTGTTCACCTATAGTTGTTAGGATTCTCTCGTTAGATAAGCAAGGAAAAAAACCCACTCCTAAGAAATATGTAGGTCAGAAATTTATTTTGTAACTAGGGTCTTGTGGGAAACCTACAGAAGGCACCTTCGTTGTGTGAAGGGAACTATCAGGGGGGGAAAGTGCTAAGCCATTACGACTATATAGCACCTGGAAGGGGTTAGGATAAGGAATTGGGATGGGACTGGGGGGGGGGAGGAATGGTGCCCAATCACTTGGACGGTCGGGAGGGGGGGGGGGGGGATTGAACGCCGACCAGGCATGAAGTGAAATCCGTCGCTCTACCGTCCAGCCCAAGCGGTCCTACGTCATGTGAACTAGCCAGTACATGTAATACAACTATCAGTAATGAAGTGAAAGTTGTGACTGAGTGCGGCGTGTGCAGAACGCCGCGCTCACCAAGACAATGACACTGAATGGAATTTATTTGTTGCGTCCAAGCCGCCTGCGCGCGCACACGTGTGACAGCTACTACGATAGATATAATATGAGGTGTGATTGTGAATACATTCCAGTGACAAGAATAACGTTCAGGGTGAATGATGCATGTAATATATCATAGTAAGTCGAGGCATATGACCTCTCTTTCTACTGGACGCGACAAAGCCTCCACCTGATTGATTGACGAAGATATATAGCAAGAGTTTGCTCCTAGACCTGAACTTACGGGCTATTCATACCCGTGCCACCTCTTGGGTGGCTTAATCTCCACCAATCAATCAATCTAGACCTCAAGTCACCTAATCCCTTCCTTGGATCACCTACAGAGCGTCACCACCTCCCAACCCAGTCCTTACGTGAGCAAGGTCACCTTGAAGGATCACCTTGGACTTCTTCAGGTACAATATTGTACAAGCCACGTATTGCTATTATTTTATATCACTATAGCACAGCACTCGTGCAGTGATCCTGGACTATATGTAGTAACATTGTATCAAGCGCTGTTGCCTTACTGTAATCCCCATCTCGCAGGATGGTTAGTGGCACAGAACCATGGGATCACAAGCCCGTGTGGCACATTCTGAATGCACTATGAGGATATTCTAAAAAACGGACACGGGAATGGATAGTCATTGCAAGGATCCAGATATCTTGTTCTGGGAGCTCTATGAAGGGTTTAATGACTCAAGTCAATGTTGTAGTTAGCGAGATCATGCCGCAGTTCCTGCCATCAAGAGTTTGCACCTGGAGTGCTCAGGATTGGGAGATTCGCCACCTGTAGCCACCTGCCACAGGTAACGGTAGCCACCTGCCACAGGTAACGGTAGCCACCTGCCACAGGTAACGGTAGCCACCTGCCACAGGTAACGGTAGCCACCTGCCACAGGTAAGGGCCAGAAGCAGATAAAGAGGAAAAGAAACAGATGCAGAAAGCAAGAGATCCAACTGGTGGATCACTTAGTAACTGGAGCAGCTAATAGACAGTTTATATATGACGGGAATAAGAGTGGAACTGATTGAAGAGAAAGTGAACCAGAGCAGACTCTTGACTTTACAAAATATAGTTAGTTTTTGTTCATGTAGCTGACTAGTCCCCTTGGCTCGCTCAGGTACGTGACATTTCCAAATGTTAGTAGCTGTCACCAAGATGCCACAGGGAGACGTTGTTGACAAATCCACACACTAGAAAATGAAGGGACGTCGACGTTTCGGTCCGTCCTGGACCATTCTCAAGTCGATTGAGAATTCAAGAAGAGATTCAAATCACAATCGACTTGAGAATGGTCCAGGACGGACCGAAACGTCGTCGTCCCTTCACTTTCTAGTGTGTGGTCTGGTCAACATACTTCAGCCAAGTTATTGTGACTCCTCGTCTGCACAGGGAGACGTTGTCACGGATAAGAACAAAGGTAACTGCAGAAGGCCTATTGGCCCATACGAGGCAGCTCGTATGGGCCAATAGGTAGGATAAATCCGACAACCTGAAGTGTAAAATGAATTGACAACGTTGCGTGCTGCAACCTGTATAATTAAACAGCTTTTAATGCATAACATTATTCTGTACATACCAAAAGGCATTTAAATACCGGTTGTATTAGAGCCTAGTTTGATAGTTCTTGAAGGTGAATGGCAGCCGCCATCTTTAAAGCCTTCAGAGGACTGAAAACAGCCTTAACTTCCTCACTACTCCGTACAACTCTCTCTCTCGGAGATCAAATACAGTCTAGTCCCGTAATTTTCTTGACAAAGGTCATCTCACACAGAAATCACAACAGCGTGATATTGTTGACTAAAGCGCAGCTGGGAACATCCCGTACGTAGGTTCGAACCCTCATCACGGCCCTTGTGGATTTGTTCAATGGTTATCTCGTGTTAGAAATGTTCCCATTCAAAGATACTTGCTTACTGGCAGACACAGAGTGGGATATTTGGTTTAATTATTATCCTGGAGGTGTCTGCCCCAACCCGGCCCCCGTTTTCTCTCTAGTTACTTTACAGCGTAATGATTCGTCAGCTATTTACGCAATCATTTACGAAACCTGTACATCTTTCTCTAAAAACGGCGACATTGTTTAAATTAAACACTTTACGAGCTCCGAAATTTCAGAGGCCAAAGTTACTGTATTAACCTGGTAGTGCATCAGAGCTCATAAGCGGTTTAATAAATGTAAACACAGCCGCCATGATTAAGCAAAGATGTACGGGTTTCGTCAGTGTGTAAATGCGTGATGTATCCCCGGCTCCTGGGGAATACTGCTTGGAAGCACAGGCTCCGTCCTGTACAAGCACACAATATATGTATTAATATATATACTAATATAATAAATATTAATAGAAATATTACTTTCTGGTCTTGAAATGTATACGAGATGCAGCCCGGAGTCTCTCAGCCACCAGACACTGTAACTGCCGGGTTTTTCTAACTGTTGTGGCGAGGCAAAGGTCAGGGAGAGTGACACCTCTCTCACTCTCACTTGAAGTACACGATAAAAAAACAAAAAAAAAAAAAAGCTCAATCAACCCTGGACACAGTATCTGGAGCATACCTGTAGAGGATTTCCAGAGTTTTTCTACTCCCCCGAGCCCGGCCTGGGGCCCCAGGCTTGACTTGTGGTAACTTGGTCCAACAGGCTGTTGGATCATCGCTGCCGCCAATACAATAAACAAAATAGCTACGTGGTTCTGGGTACGGCTTGAAGCCTGGCAACTTCCCGGGTTCGAATCCCGGGTGCCGGCGAGAAAACAATGGGCAGAGTTTCTTTCACCCTATGCCCCTGTTACCTAGCAGTAAAATAGGTACCTGGGTGTTAGTCAGCTGTTACGGGCTGCTTCCTGGGGGTGGAGGCCTGGTCGAGGACCGGGCCGCGGGGACACTAAAGCCCCGAAATCATCTCAAGATAACTTCTAGGAGGAATATTAAGGTCCCCACAGTAGCTTACTGACCAACCAGCAAGTATAACCTTAGCCCCGTACATACTCCAAGCCCAAAGTAAACTGTATACACTGAGAAGCAAGGTACACCTCTGTGTATCCCAAGGATACGACACCTGGCAGCTTCTCCCTCACAAACACCCTCCTCTCTCTCATCTGCTATTCCCCCTCCGTCCTCCACTCCAAGCCTCACATCTTGTGGTACTCATATCTATATAAGACTCGATTCTATGAGTCCCCGCTATACCTATTGGCCTCTGGGGCTTGGGTACGAGGGGTCGGAAAGGTGAGGTACGAACGGGGCAGAGTGGACCTCAGTCACCTGTTGCATCACTACCGCTGTAATTACCACCAAGTCACCAGTCTTAACTCAACTTAAACCAATCTTAAGATCTTGGTGATTTCGGGGCTTAGCGTCCCCGCGGCCCGGTCCTCGACCAGGCCTCCTTTTTGTTACACACACCCTAGGAAGCAGCCCGTAGCAGTTGTCCAACTCCCAGGTACCTATTTACTGCTGGGTCAACAGGGGCATCAGGGTGAAAGAAACTCTGCCCCATTTGTTTCCGCCTCCGCCGGGAATCGAACCCGGAAACTCAGCACTACGAATCCCAAGCACTGTCTACTCAGCCATCAGGCTCCACAATACCAAAAATGCTGTGTGAATCACGGTGTTCTAATACTTGAGTGTTAGGTCCCGAGTAATTACTCCATGATGGGGTGTGAGGGGGAGGAAGGTCCTGTAGCCCTGAGGAAGGTCAAGACAGGTCACACGAGTATACTCAGTCTACCCAGTTTACCGAACATTACCATACCTAATATCTTAATCCATCTTAATACCGGGGCCCGGTAACAACATCACGGCCTGGAGGACATTCCCAGGAGAACGGTGATATGTGGAGGGAGGCGGGCGGCTCCAGGCTGGTGGGGATCTGCTACAACGCCACCCCAGGGGACGCTCCCCTGGGGCACATCCCCGCAGCGCACCACCCCAGCACACGCTCCCCTGAGGCACATCCCCGCAGCGCACCACCCCAGCAGACGCTGGGGTGGTGCGCTGCCCTCCACCCCATCTCCTTCCCTAAAGCAGGACACAGCTCAACAATATTGACACTCGCCACACTTCTACAAGAATCTATATATATATATATATATATCTGTCCCCCGCAGAATATCTTCACCGCTCTTAAGAAACAACGAAGTCTACGGAACTGAAGGAAGTCGCACAAAGCCAGCCGTGATTTCTGGCCATGGGGACGTACGGTGACAAAGGTCCCCATGTATGGGTCCGCGGAGGCCAGAAACGCACCAAGTCGAGAGAGAAGAGTCACAATAACGTGTCTGAAAATATGATGACCAAAGCTTGATAATGATCCAGGACGGAACGAAACGACGTCGTCTCTTCTCGAGTGGTGAACAAATCCACAAGGGCCGTGACGAGGGTTCGAACCTGCGTCCGAGAGCATCCCAAACGCTGCCTTAATTGACTGAGTTACGACATGGTCATAAGAGTTGAAACCAGAAGTTCTACTGAACTTACTGGATCCTGCAGCCTCTCCGAGACACAAACCAGGGTTCGTTTGTTCCTTTGATGCATCACGCTATTGTGATGTGTGTGTTCTGAAGTGCTGTTTGGTCCTCACGTGCCAAGTCATTTGGGTATGGGGCAGGTCGCGTGCCTCCACTGACCCCAGCCACATGTTTTACATTTAGCTACTCAGAACGAAATGTCCATGTAGCACGGGCTATGGTGAGCCCGTAACCCCCCAGCCACAACATTAGCTCTATAATGAATACATTCACCAGACGCGCCACAGTGCTTCTGGCTCGCCTTACCACGCTCCGCTCTTACCTGGAGTATACCTGCAGTGGGTTTCTGGGGTTTCAGTGGGTTTTTATTTCTGCTACTTCCCCCAAGTCCGGCCTAGAGACAGGATTGACTTCGTTATATTTGCTCCACCAGACACTTGTTGCTTGCAGCGACCCGCAGGCCCGCATATCCGCTTAACATGAGCACAAGCTCAGTCGATTAAGGCAGCGTCTGGGATGCTCTCGGACGCAGGTTCAAATCCTCGTCACGGCCCTTGTGGCTTTGTTAATGACCACAAGCTTTCATAGCCTCTCTTTTAGTAAATATTTATATTTTTCCACATGTTTCCCCCTTGTGTAAACACACATGTTTACAGAAGTCAACAAATTGAATTAAAAATACCTTCCATGAGCTGGGAGACGAGGCAGCTCTCGGCGCGTGGCAACTGATACAAATACTGCAAGGAGGGGGAGCCCAGGAGCCGTAGCTCACCCCGCACGAAGATAACAACAACTAGGTGAGTGGGAAGACTGATGAAGATTAAGCCACCCAAGAGGCGGCACGGGCATGAATAGCCCCTAAGAGTGGGGAGGTTGAGGGGCCCCATATTAACGCCATGTACCCTGCACGGTACATTACGGGCTATTCATGCCCGTGCCACCTCTTGGGTGACTTAATCTTTATCAATCTGCCCGGTACACAGCCTCGGGGACGCGCTCACGCAGGAAGATGGCGGCCACCAAGTACACCATAGACCGTACAACAATTATTATAATATCTGAAGAATTGCATAGATGTGACTCAGAAATTGGATGGGGGGGGGGGCAGGGCAAGTCGAGTAATAGATGGGAAAGGTGGTGGTGGTTGTTGTTTTAGATTTAGCTACTCAGAAGGAAGTGTCCATGTAGCACGGGCTATGGTGAGCCCGTGGAAAGGTGGACCTGGTCAAGGATAATCTAGGTGGAGACCAGTGCATGTGTGGGGCTACCAGGAGGGGGAAGGGTAAGAGGGCAGGTAGGGAGCAGGTGTGGGCTAGTGAGGACCTAAGAGGGAGGGGGGGAGGTGAAGATGAGGGGACGTGAGGTGAAAGTGAGGACAGGTGAGGAGGAAGGTGGGGGCGGGGTGCGCGAGGAAGGGGGGAGAGGATCCGGTCCAGTAATAGGTGGGAAAATAATAATGAAAAAGCTGTTATTAAAGGAGAGTGTGGGAAAATGACTAATACAAAAACAAGGTGAGCGAGACCACCACCACACACACACACACACGCAACAACACTCACAAACCAACCCACAAACAGCGTGCGTGCGTGTGTGTGTGTGTGTGTGTGTGTGTGTGTGTGTGTGTGTGTGTGTGTGTGTGTGTGTGTGTGTGTGTGTGTGTGTGTGTGTGTGTGTGTGTGTGTTCCAGTCTCTCCCAGTCTGGCGTGTGACTGCCAAGATCGACCGTCACCACCACTACCCAAAAGTGCTCAACCACCCTCCACTCACTAGGTGCGAAAAAAACAAACTATTCACGCTTAAAAATACAGCAGCGAGCCTCGTGTTATTCGTCATGGCCGCGGGGCAACCCGCAGGGATGACCGCCCTTCCGGCCAGGGAAGTATACATACCTTCATACACAGTCATACGACAAAGAGTACTGGGAAGACGGGACACCACGAGCGCACCTCTCACCCTGTAACTACACTAAAAAGGAGATTTAGAGACAGCACAATCACCCGAGAGACGCCGGGGTCGGCGTATAAGCAGAAGGGAATTATCAGCGGGTAAACGCCAAGCCATCACGACTATATAGCCCTTGGAAGGGATCGGCGTTATAAGCGTATCTCGCGTATGTTTACCGGCGTTAGTGACCCGCCGCAGAGATCAATAAATCGTAGTGTGGGAGTATTGTGGCTTGTTGGCCGTGACACTGTGACCTCTTGTGGTCCGCTGGCGGCTGCTACCCTCCGCTCACCTGCACGGGTAGTTGGCAAGTCGAATTACACTGAGAAGAACACTTTGAACAAGAAATATTGTGATTTCTGTGTGTAATGAAGTAAGGGCGAAGAGGGAGAACGGCCTATTGACATAGCTCGGGTGCAGGGGGGAGTTGTGTAAAACCCTGGTTTGTGCCTCGGAGAGGCTGCAGGATCCAGTAAGTTCACTAGAACTTCGGTTTCAACTCTTTTGACCATGTCGTAGCTTAGTCGATACAGGCAGCGTCTGGGATGATCTTGGACGTAGGTTCGAATCCTCGTCACGGCCCTTGTCGATTTGTTCACACTAAGAAGCAACAGTTGTAGAAGCCACCTCCAACAGCAACATTTAAAGTCAAATTCCTCAAAGAATTCAAACGTCAGAAGGATTAAATTAAATCGCAACAGGCACAAAGGCCCTTTGTGTGTTATTTATTCCTCAATAAACTGATTTGAGTTCCAATTCAGAGACAAGTAGGCCGGGGGGTGGGGGGTGGGGGGAAGGGGCATGGAGAGCTAGACGTCACTTCAATGAAGTCACCGATAGGTAAGTGGTGATAGGTAAGTGGTCCCTGTCCACCCACCCAGGCCCTCGCCACAACCTCACCAAGCCGGTCCATCACCACCTTCCCGACCACAGACATTACCACCACACACCTGGCTGGCCCAGACCAGACACCCTTCACGCTCTCACTCTCACCAATGTAGGGTGCTCTGATCTCTCACTCTCACCAATGTAGGGTGCTCTAATGCTCTCACTCTCACCAATGTAGGGTGCTCTAATCTCACTCTCACCAATGTAGGGTGCTCTACTCTCTCACTCTCACCATCCCGAGGAAGCTAACTACAGGAGTGAGAGAGAGACAAGGACTGGGGGATTATATAACTCGAGCACAATATACAGACAGGGAAGTATAGACCAGAGCTCCTGTGCCAGGTAAGTCCACTACGGGCTCACCATAGCCCGTGCTACTTGCCCCGCTCCTGTGCCAGGTAAGCTACGGGCTCGCCATAGCCCGTGCTACTTGCCCCGCTCCTGTGCCAGGTAAGTCCACTACGGGCTCGCCATAGCCCGTGCTACTTGCCCCGCTCCTGTGCCAGGTAAGCTACGGGCTCACCATAGCCCGTGCTACTTGCCCCGCTCCTGTGCCAGGTAAGTCCACTACGGGCTCACCATAGCCCGTGCTACTTGCAACTTTTAGTTCCCAGTAGCTGAATCTTAAACAACCACCACCAACACCCACACTATCCTGGACAGAAGTCTATCCTTTTATTTTCTCTATAGAAAGCTATATTAAATGGGATGGCGTTCCCAGGGTACGTTACTTGACCCGAAAGGTTGACCAGTACTTGGGTAGTCGCCCGTCCTCTTTCTACTTCCTCTGCTTCCTCCTCCTTCCTCTCCTTAGCTGATAAGGAGCCCTGCTTGATACCTGCTTGATGGGGTTCTGGGAGTTCTTCCACTCCCCAAGCCTGGCCTCGAACTATGCCTCACCGCTTGCCGAGAGGTCCATCGCTTATCTAAAAAGGTCAGCAATATATAACTGGATAGCATACCCAGGGTCATGACTTCTAGACACTGACATGATCAAAACACCATCACTAGACGACACACACTCATGGCTACACGTCTCTGGCATTGACCTACACACACACAACAACAACGGGTCAGTTTGGTGACCCTTGACCCCTCCTCTACAGTCCAAGTGTAGAGGAGTCACTGTAGAGGCTCGACGGGTCACTGGAGAACGCACTATAACAGTAAACCACACTTAAGATGTTACGAGTTTGCGAGCTTCAAAACTGAACAATTCAAGGCTATTGTTTTAATAAACAACCTATTAATGCTTCGCAGCTCATAAGTTGTTTAATAAATGTAAACAAATCTAGATAGTTTTCTTCAAGAAGTGCCGGACCAACCAGGCTGTGGTGGGTATGTGGGCCTGCGGGCCGCTCCAAGCAACAGCCTGGTGGACCAAACTCTCACAAGTCAAGCCTGGCCTCAGGCCGGGCTTGGGGAGTAGAACAACTCCCAGAACCCCATCAACCAGGTATCAACCAGGTACACATCTCTAATCTCCTATTTCAATCTCTACGTCAATTTCATTCTCCAACATCAAATTCCTCACAAAGTAAAATTAAGAAAATCCAAATGAAAAATATTTAATTCTTATTAAAAACATAAAATTCCTAAACTATGATAAAAGGCCCACAATATCACACAAGTTACTGCACCGCTCCTGTGCCAGGTAAGTGCACTATGGGCTCACCATAGCCCGTGCTACTTGCACCGCTCCTGTGCCAGGTAAGTCCAATATGGGCTCACCATAGCCCGTGCTACTTGCACCGCTCCTGTGCCAGGTAAGTCCACTACGGGCTCACCATAGCCCGTGCTACTTGCAACTTTTTGTTCCCAGTGGCATACAATGTTTACACGTCACCCAAACACCCCCACCCACCCACCCACACACACACACACACACACACACACACGAGAGGTGTGTGTCCTGCACGCCATCAATCCCCAGGAATTAACCACCCACTCTTAACTTCAACCACAAAGGTTGACACTCCACCACCACAGAAGGACCAGAGGTACACAGTTGATTGTGCACCAGATGACTGGCAGTTGAGAGGCGGGACCAAAGAGCCAGAGCTCAACCCCCGCAAGCACAGCTCGGCGAGTACACCAACTCCCCCACAACTGACTTCAGTAGAGAATCAATAGTCTTCAATACATCACAAAATTCGTGAACTACGCACTTCGTAAGCTATGTCACATGCGAGAGACACAACTACGCCATGAGGGAAGGTGTAGAAACACGCATACGCAAGCGTTTCTACCCTTCCTGTCATCCACTGTTCCTTCCTGTCCACCCCTGTCCCTTGTTCCGTCCCGCATGCGCTACAGACATGCGCCACAGACGTGCGTCAGCCCCTGCGCCCTTCCCCGTTAACACAACCAAGCCCCGATACAATTCACTATACTGGATTCTTACGACAGTTCACTCCCAGGACCGCGAAATTCCCGAAGCAATTTCGCACCCACTGACGAAACCTGTACATCTTCCCCCCACCGAGTCAACCTCCCCCCCACAAACACCCGCGTCAACCCCCTTATAAAAACACCAGCTCTCGAGAGCCGTGAGAGCAGAGATACATACAAAATATTAAGAGCCTTTCTTCTCCTGAGTGAAGAATGCCGGAGGAATGCGGCCTCGCCCGTGATAAGAGAGATTTCCGGGCCAGCTCATCTGGGAGAGGAGGTGGGGGGGGGGGGAGGGGAGCCCCCACTCAGGTAATGGGGGGGGGGCGGGGACCCCATGCAGGTGGGAAGGGGGGTAGATTAGAGGAGAGGTTAAGAGTCGCATATGAATACAGGGGATTGGGGGGGGAGAGAGTTGATTGGGGGAGTCGATAGCGAGGGAGAGGTGTGAGAGGGAAGGGGGAGAGGGAGGGGGGGGGGGGAGGAGAGGGGGGGAGAGGGAGGGGGGGGGGGGGAGGAGAGGGAAAGGAGGAGTTAATGGGAGAGGAAACTATTCATTACCGCCACTCCTTCATCACTGTGACGTCAGCCGTCATTGTGACGTCAACCGTCACTCCCGGTACGTTTTGGACGCAATCCTCATACCTCAGCCCAGCCTCCTAAAATGAGAGTACTAAAATGAGTACTCTTAGTAACCCGTATGGTGGAAAGTGTCAATATGTAGTGATGGACCACCAGAAAGTACCAATATGTAGTGATGTACCACCAGAAAGTACCAATATGTAGTGATGGACCACCAGAAAGTACCAATATGTAGTGATGGACCACCAGAAAGTACCAATATGTAGTGATGGACCACCAGAAAGTACCAATATGTAGTGATGGACCACCAGAAAGTACCAATATGTAGTGATGGACCACCAGAAAGTACCAATATGTAGTGATGGACCACCAGAAAGTACCAATATGTAGTGATGGACCACCAGAAAGTACCAATATGTAGTGATGGACCACCAAAAACCCATCCAGGTACAATCCAGATCTCCGCTGTTTGGATGTAGTTTGGCAAGATCCCTTGCCAAATAGTTTCCCTTGCCAGTACAAATTTTTTGGAAGCGCTCACCTGAAGCCGTCCTTTCACTACTAAGTTCCCAGATATACGCATGGTGGTGGCAGGGTATTAGGGAGAGTTGTAAACAATGCGTATGTTCATGAAGCAGCCGTTCGAGCAGCAGGTGGTGGTAAGAGACACGCGACAAGCGTATAACTGGCCATATACACGTTGTATAACATACTATCGTTATACCTAACCTATACACTGCCCTTCTCGTCAAGACATTACAACAAAATGTAAGACAAGCCAACGTGCGAGGGAATAAATATTATATATATATATATATATATATATATATATATATATATATATATATATATATATATATATATATAAGCCTATACTTGCATAAACCACAAGTGAAGATAAACAATCTTTGGACAACACCCACCAGTGGGACTCGAACCCAGAAAGCACAACTACCTTCCAGTAGCTGGCATAACTAGTATGCTTTAACCCACTACGCCATCACTACTATTTAACCCACTACTTCTTTTGTAAGGTCTGATGGCGTAGTGGGTTAAAGCATACTAGTTATGCCAGCTACTGGAAGGTAGTTGTGCTTTCTGGGTTCGAGTCCCACTGGTGGGTGTTGTCCAAAGATTGTGTATATATTATATATATATATATATATATATATATATATATATATATATATATATATATATATATATATATATATATATATATATATATATATATATAAAGATTAAAACAGTCCGTCCGTCGCCATTACTCTCGTCTAGTGCCCTTGTAGAGAGACCGAAGGACAAATCCCATAAAAGCTGATTAACCACGAACAAAAATAGTGAAGTATCCCCCTCCGCCGCCACTGTCGAACTCCCGCGCATCTGGCGGGAGCGTCAGTTGGAGAACATTACTAGTGTAGAGCTTGGGTTGCCTGTAGAGCTTGGGTTGCCTGTAGAGCTTGGGTTGCCTGTAGAGCTTGCGTTGGCTGTAGAGCTTGGGTTGGCTGTAGAGCTTGGGTTGGCTGTAGAGCTTGGGTTGGCTGTAGAGCTTGGGTTGGCTGTAGAGCTTGGGTTGGCCGTAGAGCTTGGGTTGGCCGTAGAGCTTGGGTTGGCCGTAGAGCTTGGGTTGGCTGTACAGCTTGGGTTAGCTGTCTTCTCGGGGCTAGCCAGGATGCAGGTTCGATCCCGTCCTGCTCCAGTGATTTCCTCCTAATCAGATCTAGACGAGTATTTCTACATTTCCAATTTCACCAAATGTGCACACCTTATAATTACACTAACTTGCAACAAATGTTTTTGCATTGCAACATCTGAATTCGTTAATACATGAATTATTAATATTTTTTATCAATTTACAGGATATCAGACGAGTTGTCATTTATATTTTTTTTAGGCTATGCACTGCTCAACAGCCTCATGAATTACATGGCTAATAACAAGTTTCTGGAAGGAGTAGAGCAAGCCGACTATGATGTCTTGATACATGTTTGGTACATAAAACCCTCCCCCATTCCGCTCCTTGGAAAGGTATGTGCTGACGTCAGTTTCACTCGTCATCCAATAATACAAAGCCTACTATCACCAGATAGAAAACGGCGACCTGGAAATTACTGGGAAGATTCTGGAGCGATCTGGTCACTATTGCCGCCCCCTTGGCTCACTGTCGACTCTTAGCAAGGGATATATTGATGATACCTGGTTGATTACCTGGTTCATGGAGTTCTGGGAGGGCTTCTACTCCCCAAGCCCGGCCCGAGGCCAGGCTTAACTTGTGAGAGTTGGTCCACCAGGCTGTTGCTTGGAGCGGCCCGCAGGCCCACATACCCACCACAGCCCGGTTGGTCCGGCACTCCTTGGAGGAATAAATCTAGTTTCCTCTTGAAGATGTCCACGGTTGTTCCGGCAGCTTGAGCATTAGGACGTGTTGAAGATGTGATGACCAAGCCACACATCAGAAAACGAAGCCCCGACGGGGTTGGTCCGTCCTGGGTCATTATCAAGTCTACGACGGACCGAAACGTCGTCGTTTGTCTAGCTTGTGATGTGTGTTTTGTACATCATGCAAGAGCCGTCTCAGGAGGCCCGAGAGCCTTGGCCTGGAATGGTCACGGGAATTCCATTATCGTACTTAAAAAGCTGTACACACACGGCCCTTCGTCGACTACGCCACTACAAATGCGACATAATGATTGCCAGGATCATGTTGCGGCTGCCCTTACCTGTGGCAGGTGGCTACAGGTGACGGAGCTCTCCTAATCCTGAGCACTCCAGGTGCAACCCCTGTGAGCAGGAACAGCCCTGGAAACACAAACCGAAACCGTCTCTATTTTCCGCTTGTTACAACTTGTAATAAAGTTGTTACATCTTGGCTTAACGTGTTTATGACGTATTAGAATGTTGTTACAACTTGCTATATTGCTTGTTATAACTGGTTAGCAGGTGTTAAAACTTGTTCGAACATTGTACCAACGTCGTAGTTTCGGTGTGTGTTTGGCGGGTGGGACATGATCTCGTCAAGAAACTGATACGAGAGATGGACGCCATCTTGACCACTGCCTGAGAGACCGGGCCCACCTGAGACAAACGCCTGCAGCATACTAAATCCCACAGTGAGTTAGGAACACACTAATAAGGCTATTGTTCTTATAAAGATTTCTCCACTATGCACCGGACGAGCTACTGAGGAGAGACTTAACAACAATGACCGCCCAACCAGGTTGGTAAATGTTTAATCTCTCTGACGATGTGTTTACTTGTGACAAGTGTGAGACGCGTTTAGGAACATGTGACAAGATACACAAGTCAGCGGGGTTTTCTTCCTTAGCGGTGATGTAATGCTGCTATGGCGGTGTGTCCACTCACAGGATGAGTGGCGCTGCCCAATACTGTCACTATGGCGGTGTGTCCACTCACAGGATGAGTGGCGCTGCCCAATACTGTCACTATGGCGGTGTGTCCACTCACAGGATGAGTGGCGCTGCCCAATACTGTCACTATGGCGGTGTGTCCACTCACAGGATGAGTGGCGCTGCCCAATACTGTCACTATGGCGGTGTGTCCACTCACAGGATGAGTGGCGCTGCCCAATACTGTCACTATGGCGGTGTGACCACTCACAAGATGAGTGGCGCTGCCCAATACTGTCACTATGGTGGTGTGACCACTCACAAGATGAGTGACGCTGCCCAATACTGTCACTATGGCGGGGTGTCCACTCACAGGATGAGTGACGCTGCCCAATACTGTCACTATGGCGGTGTGTCCACTCACAGGATGAGTGACGCTGCCCAATACTGTCACTATGGCGGTGTGTCCACTCACAGGATGAGTGGCGCTGCCCAATACTGTCACTATGGCGGTGTGTTCACTCACAGGATGAGTGACGCTGCCCAATACTGTCACTATGGTGGTGTGTCCACTCACAGGATGGGTGACGCTGCCCAATACTGTCACTATGGCGGTGTGTTTACTCACAGGATGAGTGACGCTGCCCAATACTGTCACTATGGTGGTGTGTCCACTCACAGGATGAGTGACGCTGCCCAATACTGTCACTATGGCGGTGTGTCCACTCACAGGATGAGTGGCGCTGCCCAATACTGTCACTATGGTGGTGTGTCCACTCACAGGATGAGTGACGCTGCCCAATACTGTCACTATGGCGGTGTGTCCACTCACAGGATGAGTGGCGCTGCCCAATAAACTCACAACAAGTAATAGTTATTAAGAAAGAATAAAACACGTCACTGAAGATGTAAAAATGATCTTAAGTAGTGATGTATAGTGTGTGTTGCTCTTACGTGCAACAGATCTCGCTGTTTCTTAGAAAAGAATGTTCTTACCTGTCACAGGTGTCCCATCTATACTTACTATATGAACGGTATGGTAAACAACACATCAATTCCAACGCAATGTCACACAAAATAATTAAATCAAATTGATAATAAATCGACATATATGAAAATTCAATTTAACAATACAATCGGAAACATTGAAATGGAATCCTAACATATTTAGTATAGCGTGTGTTGCTTTTACGTGCAACAGATGGCGCTGTTTTTTTTGTTTTTTAATTAAAAGCTTGTTTTTACCTGTCACAGACGTGACGTGTATATAATACGTATATAAAAACCCGCTGGGATGTGAATGGAACATTGTGTCAAAATTTCAAAGCAATCGGTGAAGAACTTTCGGAGATTAGATATTTTGAACAAACGAACATTTACATTTTTATTTATATAGATAAAACTATAACTATCTACTAAATAACCACGAAACTCTGCCTCTCTATATATCATCATCATCACGTAACAACATTTTTGCATTTTATTTGTAAATGGAAGGCTCTATTCCTTTCCCCCGTCCCATCCCAAATCCTTATCCTGACTCCTTCCAAGTGCTATATAGTCGTAATGGCTTGGCGCTTCCTCTTCACAGTTCCCTTCCCTCAAGTGTTGGTCTTACCACCACGCCGCCACCATATCCTGTTCCTGTCCAGTTCTAGACAATTTGGTCTGGGCGTCACGGCCACTGCTCCCCCAAGATGTAATGGGAGTTATTTTTGTCAGTGGTGCGGCTAGAACCAAGGCCATCGTCAGTGTTATTACTGAAGGTCTGTGTACCAAGCCTTCTCTCTCACACACCTAGGGGCTTGACGGCTCAGTGGTCACCGCTCGGGATTCGTAGTCCTAGGGTCCGGGGGATCGATCCCCGGCGGAAACGGAAACAAATGGGCAGAGTTTTTTTTCACACTGATGCCCCATATTCACCTAGAAGTAAATAGGTACCTGGGAGTTAGAAAGCTGCTATGAGCAGCTTCCTGGGGATGCGTGCGTGCGTGTGCGTGTGCGTGTGCGTGTGCGTGTGTGTGTGTGTGTGTGTGTGGAGGAAAAAAAATAAGTTGAGTGACAAACCAACAAGGGCCGTGACGAGGATTCGAACCTGCGTCTAAGAGTTGAAGTGAGTTGACTGACAGTTGAGAGGCGAGACCCAAGAGCCAGAGCTCAACCCCCGCAAGCACAACTAGGTGAGTACAACTAGCTGAACACACACACACACACACACACACACCAGCACCTAGATACTTCCGCCACAGAATTCCTCTACCATGCAGGGACAACCTGTCCACCTACAACCTGTCCACCTACAACCTGTCCCCCTACAACCTGTCCACCTACAACCTGTCCCCCTACAACCTGTCCACCTACAACCTGTCCCCCTACAACCCGTCCACCTACAACCTGTCCACCTACAACCTGTCCACCTACAACCTGTCCCCCTACAACCCGTCCCCCTACAACCCGTCCCCCTACAACCCGTCCCCCTACAACCTGTCCCCCTACAACCTGTCCACCTACAACCTGTCCCCCTACAACCTGTCCCCCTACAACCTGTCCCCCTACAACCTGTCCCCCTACAACCTGTCCCCCTACAACCTGTCCCCCTACAACCCGTCCCCCTACAACCCGTCCCCCTACAACCCGTCCACCTACAACCCGTCCCCCTACAACCTGTCCCCCTACAACCTGTCCCCCCACAACCTGTCCCCCCACAACCTGTCCCCCTACAACCCGTCCCCCTACAACCCGTCCCCCTACAACCTGTCCCCCCACAACCTGTCCCCCTACAACCTGTCCCCCTACAACCTGTCCCCCTACAACCTGTCCCCCTACAACCCGTCCCCCTACAACCTGTCCTACAAAGAACGTCGCTTTTCGCTCGTACGCGTAATCTAAAGCCAAAAAATCGTCGTACTAGAAAATGGAAGCGGCTGGCGAAAGTGACGTACTGTCCCGTTTTCTGTTTTAGGTCCTCTGGTAATAGGTTAGAGTAAGGGGCACCTTAGCACGACAGTTTCGTAACGTTGGGGGAACTTTAGGAGGACGGGCTGACCCCTCTATAACGCCCAACCCACACATTTGAAGATGGAAAAACGACGACGTTTCGGTCCATCCCGGACCATTAGCAAGCCAATTATCTACCTGGTTCAAGACAGAAAAAAGCAGACAACATTTTAGCAGGAAATCAACCTGGAAATAACTAATTACAAGCCAGAAAGCTACTTAAGATTGTGACAAATTGTTGCACAATCGGTGGATAAAATGGGCCATTGGGAACATAAATAATATCTACTGGAATTTCTGAACAATCAAGGAAACAATCAGGGGCATTACAATCTCAAATATTCATAATCACACAATCATACAGGTTCTAACAATCAGTACACAACACGTCCAAAAGATGAACAAGCGGGAAGGGCTGTTCAATATATTTAAACAAAAAATACGGGCGACTACAGAAAAAAATGAACAGGGAACTATCAATGATCCAATGGGAAGCCGTCTTGTCAAAACGCTCACACGCAAGGAATAGAACAAGTGACAGCCGAAGCGAACAAAGTCCACTTCCAACATGATATACTTTGCAAAAAACAAACAAGAAACCAAATTGGAAAGGGAACTACAGATGATAAAGACTAACTGAAATACTTAAGCAAGCAACGCACATCCCAATAAAGAAAATCTAATGAAAACAAGTTGACAAAGAATAAAACATTAGCCGAAGCGAAGTGTCTAGAAAAATCTTTGACTATTTGCGAAATACAAAAAAAAATTCAAATCAGCAGGTACAGCTCCACTCCACAAAGGCATGTGATAAATACAGCCAAAGAGTGATAGCCCTGTCCAGTTCCAGTTCCTGAACCCATTATGTCTCTATAACCCATTTCCACTACCACCACCAACCACCCACGGGTATCGGGTGCATAATAAAGAAATTAATTATGTTAAAATACAAAGACCAAGAGTCAAAGAACCAGAATCAAGTACCCAAGCACTAGGGAAAAAGCTCTGTACCCCGGGGGGGGGGATACAAAGCCCTGGCAACCACAGCTTTTTCTCATTCTCACACCACACGGACAAGAATGCAAGGCACAGCTTCGGGTCACCTTTCTCAGGTGGAAAATTGCCCAACCTGAAAATGACCTTCACAGCAGACTATACAAACTGAAAACCTTTGTCTTAGACTGGACCACATAGAAAACACCACGTTTTCTGAGAAATACCAGATACTTAAATATAGTCAAAATGAAGTTAAACGAAATACAGAATAAAAGAAATAGCGTCGGACGACCTAATGTTTAGCAAGCATAACCAGTACACACAAGCACACGAGCACACGCACGCGCGCACACACACACAGCCGAAGCGATCAAACTCCATACACAGTTCCAAATGTAGATATGACAGAGCCCAGTAGGCTCAGGAATCTGTACATCAGTTGATTGACGGTTGAGAGGCGGGACCAAAGAGCCAGAGCTCAATCCCCGCAAACACAACTAGGTGAGTACACACACACACACACACACACAGACACACACACTACTCCTTACTTACCACCCAGTGCCTGACCAAGCCGTCTGGTTTACCACCACCCACAACACCCTCTCACTCACAATGCCTCCAGCAGCCTGTTCTTCCACTGGATCACTTCCTGACAGCTCCAGCAGTCACGTCTTAACAGTCACTCTCAGAGCGCCACAGTTACTCACAGTTACTCACTCCTATCTTGGACTATCAGGCACCCCAAAGCTCAGCTAAAATCAGCATCAACATTGATATGACATCAATGACGTCACACACCACATCATATATATACCAATCATACAATTTTGCCTATTGTCGTTAGCTAGAGGTTGGGTTGGGCTAGGCTAGGTTAGGGTGGGTTTGTTTACAAATTAGTGATGACGTAGGATGACGTGGAGGCAGTAAAGGGGGGGGGGGCGTGGCTACCAAATTACCCAACCCGTTCTCGCAAATTTAATAAGTCAATATTGACTTATTAAATATGTGCATAGGTGACATACTTAACATAATAGTTTCCCTTGAAAAGCTTCATAGAAAACACCGACCTTACCTAACCTACTTAGTATGTTAAGATAAGCATCTTATTGCTTCGTAATTACAATTATTACCTAACCTATACCTATAATAGGTTAAGTAACAATTGTAATTACGAAACTATAAGATGCTTATTTTAACATACTAAGTAGGTTAGGTAAGGTCGGTGTTTTCTATGAAGCTTTTCAAGGGAAACTATTATGTTAAGTATGTCACCTATGCACGCAACGAATAAGTCAATATTGACTTATTAAATTTGCGAGAACGGGTTGAATTACCACATCAAAAAAAAAAAAAAGCCTTGGCCCCATAAAAGGTTTGACAAATACAAGAACACTCAGAAACCCCTCCAGGTATACATACTTCAGGTATACATACTCCAAGTATACATACTCCAAGTATACATACTCCAAGTATACATACTCCAAGTATACATACTCCAAGTATACATACTCCAAGTATACATACTCCAAGTATACATACTCCAAGTATACATACTCCAAGTATACATACTCCAGGTATACTGTGCTACCCAAAGCAAAGAGAAATAAAAATACCTGACAGCAATTTGGGACATCTGCTTCAACGAACGTTCTAAAATCCTGCACACGTGAAATTATGTATATATATATATATAAAAAGAAAAATACACCATTTATGAGAAATTGTGATAAAAAGTGGTCAAAAGTTTCTTATATACGAAGAAGAAAATTCAAGGCTTTCGGCAGCCTGTGACACCCAGCGAATGTTAAGTCATTGTAAGGGGGTGAGTACTCCCTCACACTGCTGTGGTGGGTGACACTCATGTACAGGCAGGTGGGTGACACTACCATGTACAGGCAGGTGGGTGATACTCATGTACAGGCAGGTGGGTGATACTCATGTACAGGCAGGTGGGTGATACTCATGTACAGGCAGGTGGGTGATACTCATGTACAGGCAGGTGGGTGATACTCATGTACAGGCAGGTGGGTGATACTCATGTACAAGGAGGTGGGTGACACTGCCATGTACAGGAAGGTACAGTGGACCTAAAAAAAATCCTCCTCTAATCCGTTATGAAAAGAACTTAACATCGTCACCTATGACAATAAGCTACAGCTCTATAAACAAAAAAAATATATATATACTTAGTGAGGAGAGAATGTGAGGTGCAACTGAAGCTCCTCGCACAACCTCTCCCCCCTCCTCCTACCCCCTCCACAACCACAACACACACAGCTGCTCCAACACTTACTACTGCCCCTCCACTACCACCCCCACCCCTGGAGGGCGCGCTTATCAACACCCTTGTACGTGATCTTGTGCCAGAGCCTGATGCTGTTAAAATTAACCTAGCCGATGAGCTATAATGAGTGGGGGAGGGTGTTGAGTGAGCTGGGTAGTGAGGCGAGTGTTGAGTGAGCTGGGTAGTGAGGCGAGTGTTGAGTGAGCTGGGTAGTGAGGCGAGTGTTGAGTGAGCTGGGTAGTGAGGCGAGTGTTGAGTGAGCTGGGTAGTGAGGCGAGTGTTGAGTGAGCTGGGTAGTGAGGCGAGTGTTGAGTGAGCTGGGTTTAGGGTTGGCGGGTTTGGTTTGAGTGTTTTAGTGGATTTACTCTGCAATCTGTCCTCACACTAGGCTGGTTAAAGCAGCGGCCGTCCTCCCCAGACGCATTTATCAATTTTAACATACTGAGTAATACAAATTGGTTTGTGCTCATATATAAATTAATATTATACATAAAAATTATATGTATAGTTAGGCGTAGGTTAGGTGTTTAGGTTCTGGTTGATACCTGGTTGATGGGGTTCTGAGAGTTCTTCTACTCCCCAAGCCCGGCCTCTTCTACTCCCCAAGCCCGGCCCGAGGCCAGGCTTGACTTGTGAGAGTTTGGTCCACCAGGCTGTTGCTTGGAGCGGCCCGCAGGCCCACCACAGCCCGGTTGGTCCGGCACTCCTTGGAGGAATAAATCTAGTTTCCTCTTGAAAATGTCCACGGTTGTTCCGGCAATATTTCTTATGCTTGCTGGGAGGACGTTGAACAACCGCGGACCTCTGATGTTTATACAGTGTTCTCTGATTGTGCCTATGGCACCTCTGCTCTTCACTGGTTCTATTCTGTTGGCGATTATTTGTATTTGAAGTACGTGAGTGAAGCATTTATAGGCTTGTGGTTCGAACAGAGGACGTGAGCGAAGCACTTGTTCCGGAAGTGTTCGGACGTCATTAGATGAGAGTCGTGTGTAAACCGCTTTTCATTCATAAACAGGTGGTATTTGGCGGCTGGATTAACGAGCTTGGCTCTTTATATACGAGTACGGGCTGTACTGTGTGTGTGTGTGTGTGTGTGTGTGTGTGTGTGTGTGTGTGTGTGTGTGTGTGTGTGTGTGTGTGTGTGTGTGGGGGTGTACGGGTGAGCACCTTGGGTGTGTTTCGAGTGGTGTGGTTGGGTAAGCGAGCTCAAGTGAACGAGAAAGAAGAGCAATTGAGAGCACGTGTAGATGTATAAATAATATGATGAAAGAGATGAGTGTGAAGGAGAGGCAGTAACCCACCACGCCCACCAGTGCCAGCCCACCCCACACCGCCCCTCTGATACACCAAGAGCCTCTCCAACACTTACCCAACAGACGGTCAGTGAGAGCTGCTAAAGAGCTACACACACGTCACCACTGCTGTACTTGTGCTTATAGATACCTTCCCTTCAAGTTACAGCCCCGCTCCTGTGCCAGGTAAGTCCACTACGGGCTCACCATAGCCCGTGCTACTTGCCCCGCTCCTGTGCCAGGTAAGTCCACTACGGGATCACCATAGCCCGTGCTACTTGCCCCGCTCCTGTGCCAGGTAAGTCCACTACGGGCTCACCATAGCCCGTGCTACTTGCCCCGCTCCTGTGCCAGGTAAGTCCACTACGGGATCACCATAGCCCGTGCTACTTGGAACTTGTTGTTCCTAATAGCTGAATCTTAAACAACAACAACCTTCACATGCTCTTGTGGCTTAAGGCCGGGCTTGTGGAGCAGAAATGAAAACTCCCTCAATCTGACAGGGGTCTGATAGCTGAGTGGACAGCGCTTCGGATTCGTAGTCCTAAGCCCCGAAATTATCTCAAGATAACCTCAAGAAGGCCCAGGTGAATGGAATCTCAGGAGTTATGATTCCTCAACCAACCAGTCATCAGTTTAGTTTACAACTGAGCAAACTCTTATGTGTATATACATCTTGTCCCGAAGGGCTGATTTATTGAATTTAATGTTAATGCCTGAAATTTGTGTACTGCATCCATATTTTGTCTCAAGTAGATAAATAACACCTGCATGACTAATGAATAACATGTGTAGTGTGTAGACTAAAAAGCGACAACACCAACAGGATGAACAACCCAGCGGGGTTTCTTCCTATTGGGGAGTGTTGTACATGCTGCTATGGCGGTGTGTCCATGTCTAACAATTGTAAGGCTAGTTAGACAATCAAGAGACTACCCTCTTGATTGTCTAACTAGCCTCACAGTTATTATTGTTGTTTTAGATTCGGCTACTGGGAACAAAATGTCCATGTAGCACCGGCTATGGTGAGCCCGCAATAGTTTCCACTTGCTTAACTCAACAAGTATGGCGTTCAGTTCCTGAACCCATATGTGCCTCTGTAACCCCTTTCCACCACCGCCCACAGGATGAGTTAGGGTGCATAATTAAGACATGAAATCAAATAAATTCAGGTAAGACTACCCACTGTGGTCTGATCAACACCTCCCCCGTTCCCATGATTCACAGAACGTTCCTATATTCATCGCTGTCGCGCCAAATCTATCATAATAAAAAAAAAATTCAACTAGTTTTATAGAGCATTCATTTGCGAACATTTTGGTGCCAAATTTACAGCTATAAACCAACAAATAACTGAAAGTGAAATGATTGTAAAAAAAGACTTGCTATCTTGGAGCGCCCCGTCACAACTTGGCGGGAAACCCTGAACGTTTAAGTCCAGGAAGGCCCAGCGGCGCCAAATCACCGAGTGTTGAAGCAAATTACAGTATAAGAGGCTTGTAAGCCAGGGTCGTTGACAGAGACTCGTCACAGTGGAAACTGGGGGTCTTCAACTTGGTCTGAGAAGATCTGGTGATTCTTACTGATACAGAAGAGACTTATTGATAGTGTAGCCAGCGATCTCCGCTCCAGCAAGTAGCAGAGCGCTAATTATAGCAGTAGATGCACTGTGCAACTATAGAGCACTTTGAAGGGTTATCAGGACAAGGAACTGTGAGAGGACGGGGAAAAAGATCAGTGCCCAATCACTTTGAACATCGAGGAACGAACACCAAACTGCCAGGAGCAAGCCATGGCTGTAACAAACCAGTCCAAATGGTTGGGTATATGATCCTACGCGCATGCGTGCTGGAGTTATGGGCTATTCATGCCCATGCCACCTCTTGGGTGGCTTAATCTTAATCAATCAATCGTGCTGGAGTCCAGTTACAGCCTCGCTCCTGTGCCAGGTAAGTCCACTACGGGCTCACCATAGCCCGTGCTACTTGGAACTTTTGTTCCGAGTAGCTGAATCTATAACAACAGCAGCTGGAGTCATTAATGTCAGTAGCAAGTTAGACGGCACCAAGCCAAGACGTCCTCCTCCATGGAGGAACTTAACAACTTTAAATGAGGCGGGGAAGGAGGGGGTGTGGCACTACTTCTTGGAGCACAGACCAGAGATACCATAATATAAACGGAAAATATTAGAAAACTTTCTATATATAAATCTACACAGATTGATTGATTAAGTTTAAGCCACCAAAGAGGTGGCACGGGCATGAATAGCCCGTAAAAAATCTACACAGTGAAATCACTTCTTATAAGACAGGAGACGTGGCTGATTGTGGGAAAATTACCCCGTTGAAAAGTAAAAATAAATTAAATAAGCAGTGAATATTAAATTATTTTTAATATTAAGGACCCAAGGCATTTTTTTTCAATAAGAAGCTGACTGCTTGCCTAGATCAAGACGGACCTTAATGAACTGGCTGTGATTAACGTGTCAGAATACCTGCAGCGGCGCCCAACAGCATAGTTGACCAGATAGCGACAAGCAGTAGTTGTTGTTGTTGTTATAGATTAAGCTACTCTGAACAAGTTCCAAGTAGCACGGGCTATGGTGAGCCCGTAACTTACCTGGCACAGGAGCGGGGCAAGAAGCACGGGCTATGGTGAGCCTCGTGGACGGGAGATGTCTCCCCGTCCACGAGACAAGCAGTAGGTCGCATGGACATTGATACCCCTCCCTACCTCATCACCACCCCGGCTCATCACACTCATCACCAACCAATCTCCCTCCCATCCACACTTCCTCCCTCCCTGCTCTCGTTCCCAGTACAGTCCCGGATGGCCATTGTCAACAACTTCCGCCAATCATCTACCCCCTCCTCCCCTCCCCCACGGTCAATATTTCTTGCCTTTAAAAACATCATCCTGTTATTGTGATCAGGGCACCTGTAGTGTCCGCGTCGTCTGGGGGTATCCCAGAGTGCAGCCTCAGACGAATAGGGTCATCATTTTCGACCCCCTAGACGAATGGGGTCACCATTTTCGACCGCCCAGACGAATGGGGTCACCATTTTCGACCCCCCCCCCAGAGTGATTAGGTCGAAAATAGTGACCCCATTCAAATCCGAGGCCCACTCCGGTCAAGGGACTACCGGTGTGTGTTCGCTCAGCAAACGCCGAACAATTCGAATATCACAATTCGTGATATATTCGTGTGTGTGTTATTACGAATATAAGTTAATTGTGCGTTAAAAGTACTGGTGTATACGGCTCGTGTATATAATATAGGGTAAAGCCGTGTTGACAATACAGTCCGTTCTCCTAAGGTTTCCAAGCGTCAAGAAAACGGTCAATGTAAAGTGCCCTTATCCTAACCTACCAGAGGACCCGGAACAGAAAAACCGGGACAGTACGTCACTTTCGCCAGCCGCTTCCATTTTCTAGCACGACCATTTTTTTGGCCTTACGTAACGCCTACGAGCGAAAAGCGACGTTCTTTGGTGAGAGGACAAGGTTCAGCCCTTCCTCCTAAGGTTCGAAAACGTCAAGAAAATGATTGATTTAAAGTGTCCTCTCCTAATCTACATACTACAAACAGCCTACAATCCGATGAACAAATCGGATAGTTACAAACAATCCTGTTTGTAGCCCTACACACAGGGGCTACAATCCCCTTCTTTGAAATAAAGAGGGGGTACATGGAGTGGGCTGGTGGAGGGGGCAGCCTATTACCCAAAAATCCGTGCCCAAGAAGGCCCAACTGGGCACGGCCCTGGGACCCACACCTGCCCAGGAAACAAAGACAGACTCGCATGGCTGAGTGGAATGTCAAGAGAAATAAGTAAACAAAAGAACGTGGAAATGGTGAAAGTTTCGAGGGAAGAAAATTTGGTACGCTGCCGATATGCGAAACAGAACTTGAGTCAAATTGTAATATGACATTACAGCGCTGTGATGTATCTGATTGAACAATTGAATACTATATGAACAAGGGAGAAAGGAAATGGTAGGAGTAAGGAGGGTTGTAAAGGGTTGAATTGAATGACTTGTGTCACCATTCACGCTGTTCATACAAGAAATTAACCTTTGAAGGGGTTAAAGTGATTTATCTTGAGATGATTTGGGGCTTTAGTGTCCCCGCGGCCCGGTCCTCGACCAGGCCTCCACCCCCAGGAAGCAGCCCGTGACAGCTGACTAACACCCAGGTATCTATTTTACTGCTAGGTAACAGGGGCATAGGATTAAAGAAACTCTGCCCATTGTTTCTCGCCGGCGTCTGGGATCGAACCCAGGATCACAAGTCCCGCGTGCTGTCCGCTCGGCCGACCGGCTCCCTATGCTCTTATGATTGCACAATTGTTCAGTCAGATGGATGCGATTGCGAGACCATAATATATATATGCGTGATTTGAATAACAAAAGGGCCTCTTATCTAGGACCAAACGCTCATTTGTCAACCAACTGAACCCGCACGTTCATGAATGATGACCACTTTTGTACGCGACTCGAATGATAGTGTCCGAACTTTTATCGAGCAGTGCGCATCGCTCACTTCCTGTCATCGAATCACACTCCTCTAAACGCTTCACTCACCTACTGCAAACACAAATAGTTTCCAACTGAACGAAAACATCTAACCTAATCTTAGATCTAATTATACACAAAATTCCAATGTACAATAATTTATATTCAAGACACGATTCCCAAACGAAACTGGAAATCTTTTTACTGTTGTGAAGAAAGGCATTCAGAAAGACGTTCATAGCATCTAATTCCTCGTCCAAGAACCTTCAAGCCATACCAGTATGTCGCTTGTAAACCGAGTACAGATGAGTATTTCTGGATGATGCAAACCTTGTTATATCTGTAAACTTTAACTGCTTCGTGAATCTGGCCCCAGACCTGCCACAGCCCGTTACCAGTGCCAGGGACACAGAGGACTGGCCCTTACAACCCACTATAGGAATCTTACACACACACAGCTTATTTGTGTTCCATTTTAATGAATTATAGTAATTAGACTCTCTTACCCCTTGGTTATTCGACCATGGCAATAACATCCTTGAACCGTCTGGGAAAACTTGCCGTTGTAACTTCATGTCTCCAAGTACTGCTCGCTATATCTACCCACGGATGGTTTGCTAACATAAAACGATGCATTTTCATCAGTAGCCAGCCCCTGCGGCTGAATATTCTGACCCATTTACTTTATGCACCAACACAGCCTTCAGTGTCCCGCCATTCTTCCCTGACACCAATGAGTGTTCGTCTTGTGTGTATAATGACATTTAGAATGTCAGTTGAACGGGGAGGTGACGATGGCGATGCCTGCAGCCATGGTGGCGACAACGAGGATGCTGGTGGTGGGGATGATACCATAAGTGCAGGGGCCCACATGGCCTGCTTGGTCTCTGGTGTAGCCCCTCTATGATAACACACGCACTGTGTGTGTGCTGGCCATGCTCTGGGGAGGTGCGTGGCGAGGGCGTTACATGCACCACGACAGACTGGAGATGAGAGTGGAGGCCAGGCTGGAGGTCTGACACATGTGGTGAACCAAACTTCGAGGTGTGAATCAGACTTCGAGGTGTGAACCAGACTTGGGGGGGGGGGGTGAACCAGACTTCGAAGTGTGAACCACTGTCACTAGTACACGGCTCGCCACCACAACACCCAAATCCAGCACCACAAAAACACAATCATCCCCCAATCACCGTGCGCCAACAAAGCCATTACACGCGTTGGTCAATAACTCAAACTTGGCATTTGTGCGCATCACCATTCAACACGTATTGAGCGTTACCAGCACACGAGCCACAAACTGTGCACGGTACATCAGGGAAATTGGTCTTGGTGAGTGAATGGTGACCACGATAACCCACGGAGCTGACCTTTGTCATGATTTCGGGTCTCAACGTCCCTGCGGCCCGGTCCTCGACCCTGATTCCCTTTCCTGTTGCTTCTTGCCGCCCCAGCTTCACTTCAAGGGTGCTGCCATCTATGATCTCACTGTAAACAAAACATTAACCCGTCTACGCTACAGGTGCAGCTACGAACGGTACCCGGGGTTATATCCGGTATATATCCGGTGTCACATGAACGGGTGAAGACGGATTCGCAACTAGTCATCTCATCACATTGCTTAAGAGACTATCCAGGCTTGTATAAGGACGCCTCCTGGACTAACAATCACCCGAAGATGCTCACAAGACAATGTAGAGTGTGAGAGATAACATCACACACAGAGATCACATTCGTCTCTCATGATTTGTTCATGAGAGAGATAACAGTGTGTGTGTACAGGCGCACAAGGCTGTACTGGGAAGCAAGGTAAGATAATTATCAGGGGAAATAACCAAGCCATTACGACTATATAGCACTTGGAAGGGACCAGGATAAGCACTGGAGATATCTCCCGTCACGCAGGGTGCAGTCGCACCTTCACAGATCTCCAATATCAGTACTTGTGTAAAGGAGAAAATGTATATGTTTATCTCACAGAATGTTTGGTAATATGTTTATTGTTTGTGATGTGTGTCTATGTATGTATTAACATGATGTACTGAACGGGGTGAGAATAGCTTGAGCTACCTCATCCCTTTGTGTGGATTTTACCTCAATAAACTTATTTCAATTTCCAATATCAGCTCTTGATACTGGTAATGGCTCAAAAGGGCCACCACTTACGGGCTATTCATGCCCGTGCCACCTTTTGGCTGGCTTAATCTTCATCAATCAATCAATGCAGGATAAGGATTTGGGATGGGACGAGGAAAGGAATGGTGTCCAACCACTTGGACGGTTGGGCGCACACACACACATTGACCTCAGCCATCCCCTCTGTATGACCAAACACCAGCATCTCAGACGCTAGTGAGACTTCCTGGGTGTGGTTGACCTCTGACACTGACCTCCTGCCGCTGGTGACCCCCCCCCCCCTTCACCACCCTCGCCCGCCACCCGACTCTCGCTCTCTTAACAGCCTCGTTACACCGTAACCAGACCTCCTAACATCTTTAAGGCTCGGGAGGCTGCTGGTAGCGCTGACAGGGGACAAAGAGCCTAGCGAGAACCCCCCTCCCCTATAATCTCAGGAACCCCCTTCCCTATAATCTCAGGAACCCCCTCCCCCCTCCCTAAAATCTTAGGCACCCACCACCCCCATAACCCCTCACTCCAAGCCCCAACATCCCCCCCCCACCCCCACCCTGTGATAATTAATAATAAAGAATAATTCATTGTGTCAGGGGAGCACCGCTCCTGTGCCAGGTAAGTCCACTACGGGCTCTCCATAGCCCGTGCTACTTGGAACTTGTTCCGAGTAGCTGAATCTATAACAACAACATGTGTCGGGGACAGGAAGCCAGGGTGTACCCATACACGTCAGGGCCCTGTACCGGATATGTGGTCCTGTGGGCCGCGCCAAGCAACAGCCTGGTGGACCAAACTCTCTTAGTCAAATCTGGTCTCGGGCCAGGCTTGGGGAGTAGAACTCCCAAACCCTCATCCAGGTACAATCCAGGTATAACCTAAAGTCCTGGTCCACCACTGAACAACCTCTGCCATATGTTTAGTGCAAGCGCTTGTGCACGTGGTTGTAAATATACAAGCGTTTCCTAGTACTAAGGTTGGATAGAATACCAAGTATTAAATTAGGTCTTGTCAATACTAATTAAGATTATTATCTTAAGACTCAATTTATTAGTATAAGATAACCATTGATTGATAAAGATTAAACCACCCAAGATGTGGCACGGGCATGAATAGCCCGTAATTCATAATTTATAACCATAAAGTGTTGTGGCTTATATATTGTTTGGCCGAGGTGTAGCCGTGTAATAGTGTGTATGTACATGGTACATTTAGTACAGTTGTGTCGTGATTCAAACACGGGAGAGGTCACAAGCCAACGACAGCTGTAATGCATTACAAATTACTACATTTTTAACAGAGCGCTGCCCAATTTCGTACTTATGTCTTTAATTACATTTCCTGCTGAATAGAATGAGACTGGTCCCGCTAATCCCCCCCCCACCCCCACCCAGATTCACAACACCCTCTCCATCCCCCTTAATCTACAAGACACCCCCTCCCCCCCTCCCATCTTAAGCTACAAGACACCTCTCCCCCTCGTCCCATCTTGAGCTACAAGACACCTCCCCCCTCGTCCCATCTTCAGCTACAAGACACCTCCCCCCCTCGTCCCATCTTGAGCTACAAGACACCTCCCCCCTCGTCCCATCTTGAGCTACAAGACACCTCCCCCCCTCGTCCCATCTTGAGCTACAAGACACCTCCCCCCTCGTCCCATCTTGAGCTACAAGACACCTCCCCCCCTCGTCCCATCTTGAGCTACAAGACACCCGCCCAACAAGGAGATGACAAGGGCAGAAGTAAGGGTGTTGGGTGATACAACTTGACACTCCAAGCTGGTGTCTTCCTCCTCAAGATGTGAGCCCCAGGAGGTGTCCTCCACCCCAGATGTGAGCCCCAGGAGGTGTCCTCCACCCCAGGAGGTGTCCTCCACCCCAGATGTGAGCCCCAGGAGGTGTCCTCCACCCCAGATGTGAGCCCCAGGAGGTGTCCACCACCCCAGATGTGAGCCCCAGGAGCTCCTGTGACAAATGACTGGCTCTCCGAGAACTGTCGTTACACATGGTGCCAACATCCTCAAACTGTCGTACTGCTGATCAGTCAAGTGTACACACACTACACACCTGCTACACATGGCTGATCAACCCGTTCTCGCACTTTCTTACAGTCAATATTGACTTATTAAATACGTGCATATGTGACATACTAAACATACTAAACAAACATAGAAAACACCGACCTTACCTAACCTTCTTAGTATGTTAAGATAAGCATCTTATTGCTTCATAATTACAATTATTACTTAACCTATACCTATAATAGGTTAAGTAATAATTGTAATTACCTATACCTATAATAGGTTAAGTAATAATTGTAAAATAAGTAACTTAACCTATACCTATAATAGGTTAAGTAATAATTGTAATTACCTATACCTATAATAGGTTAAGTAATAATTGTAATTACCTATACCTATAATAGGTTAAGTAATAATTGTAATTACCTATACCTATAATAGGTTAAGTAATAATTGTAATTACCTATACCTATAATAGGTTAAGTAATAATTGTAATTACCTATACCTATAATAGGTTAAGTAATAATTGTAATTACGAAGCAATAAGATGCTTATCTTAACATACTAAGGTTAGGTAAGGTCGGTGTTTTCTATGTTTGTTTAGTATGTTTAGTATGTCACATATGCACGTATTTAATAAGTCAATATTGACTATACGAAAGTGCGAGAACGGGTTGGATTGATACCGCAAGGTGTTGACAATGTAGACATAGCCAGTGACTGTAATAGAAGCACTAATCAAAACAGCGTTGAAAGCGGGGCTCCTACAAAAACACTATTTGATCATCATCCTATTACTAATTTATCCTATTTGTCAGTGTACAAGACTCGCCTATTTTACAAGGATATCACTGAATCACAGAGAGAGGTAACGAGAAGAGACATGAAGATATGTCTCTTATACAAGCACTTCACACTTCAGATATGTCTCTTATACAAGCACTTCACACTTCAGATATGTCTCTTATACAAGCACTTCACACTTCAGATATGTCTTATACAAGCACTTCCGAACGTGTACATCTTCCCTCAATCTCTGACGGCTTTGGTTACATTTATTAAACAGTTTACAAGCATGAAAACTTGCCAATCAACTGTTGTTATTGTTATAAACAGCCTCCTGGTGCTTCGGAGCTCATTAACTGTTTAATAATTGTAAACAAAGTCGCCAAAGATTGAGAAAAGATGTACAGGTTCGCAAGTGCTTGCGTAACCGCTTCGTGAATCTGGCCCCGGTGCTGCAGTTAATGCAAGACATTCTAGAGTTAGAGTCAAATGGTATGCTCCCAGTTTTACAGAGAAGCTAGCCATTCAAAACACTTCGGAACGTAAATAATCCCGAACGTAGGTTCGAACCCTAATCACGGCCCTTGTGGATTTGTTCATTTGATGCATCACGGGATTGTGAGTTCTCTGTGTACTTCGGAACGTGGGTCTTGTTGAACAAAGATAACAGGTTATCATACCTACGGACTCGAAAACTGCCATTGCAAACTTGCAATAACGACGCTATCGTGATAACATCCATCCGAGACCAAGGAAGCAAGGAATGGTCAGGGGAAAGCGCCAAGTCATTTTGACCATATAGCACTTGGAGACAGTGTTATAGCGCCTGTGTTATAGCACCTGTGTTACAGCACCTGTGTTACAGCACCTGTGTCACAGCACCTGTGTCACAGCACCTGTGTCACAGCACCTGTGTTACAGCACTTGTACAAACAAACAAATGTCAAGGTCGTTCAATACACATCAGCTGAGTGTCAAGTCATTGAAGGAATATCAGGGAATGACAATGCAAATGAAGCTGCAAAATTTGCAACAAAAAGCAGGAATGTAGACATTCACATACCACAGTCTTGCACAGATTTAGCAAATAAGTAGAAATAGAGCATTGCAGATGATGTACAGTGACCACAACACACCAGTTGCAACATCTGGATCAGCGGGTTGGTGCAGGAATTCAACCAACTATTCAACCAACAGCCTAGTTGACCAGTCCAGCAACGAGGTGGTCTGGTCGACGACCGGGCCGCGGGGACGCTAAGCCCCGAAATCATCTCACGATAACCTCAAGATAACAATGCACAGTTATAAACCAAATAACATTTCAACAGACATATACCAGCGCAGACTAAGTTGGTGTACACACTAAGAACTTCAGCCTTACTGAAGACAACATAAGAATCATAATTAAAAACCTCCACCGTCAAAGTGAGATTGAAATTATTAATAATTAGCGGGCCAGCCAAGGCCTTGGGGAATACGTAAGAATATCCCTGAAAACAAAAAGTCTCTCAGGGTACTACCAGTCTCCTTGTGCAGGCGAAGAGTTACAATAACGGGGCTAAAGTATGTTGACCAGGGGCCAGATTCACGAAGGAGTTACGCAAGTACTTACGAACGTGTACATCTTTCCTCAATCTTTGACGGCTTTGGTTACATTTATTAAACAGTTTACAAGCATAAAAACTTGCCAATCAACTGTTGTTATTGTTATAAACAGCTTCCTGGTGCTTCGGAGCTCACTAACTGTTTAATAATTGTAAACAAAGCCGCCAAAGATTGAGAAAAGGTGTACAGGTTCGTAAGTGCTTGCGTAACTGCTTCATGAATCTGGCCCCAGACCACACACTAGAAGGTGAAGGGACGACGACGACGTTTCGGTCCGTCCTGGACCATTCTCAAGTCGATCCAGTCTCCTTCCTCACCACCCAACCCGCCCTCAAAATAACACGACGCATTTTGACGTATAGTTTACCCAAGACCAAAAATCCTCGTACAAGAAAATGGTACCGGCTCGAGAAATTGACATAATGTCCCGTTTTCTGTTGGTGGGTGCTCTGACAGGTTTAAGATAAGAGCACTTTAACACGACAGTTTCTCGACATTGTGAATGCTATCTTGGTTATCTTGAGATGATTTCGGGGCTTTAGTGTCCCCGCGGCCCGGTCCTCTACCAGGTCTCCACCCCCAGGAAGCAGCCCGTGACAGCTGACTAACACCCAGGTACCTATTTTACTGCTAGGTAACAGGGGCATAGGTTGAAAGACACTCTGCCCATTGTTTCTCGCCGGCGCCTGGGATCGAACCCAGGACCACAGGATCACAAGTCCAGCGTGCTGTCCGCTCGGCCGACCGGCTCTGGTGAGAACGGGCTCCCACCACGTCACTCACCACCCACACCACAACCACCCACACCACAACCACCGGTCACCACAACCACCCACACCACAACCACCCACACCACAACCACCGGTCACCACAACACTACCACAAAGAACCAGTCCTTACAAAAAAAAATAAGCGAATATGACAACTGATTTCCCCGACAAGGAAAAATAGATTATTGTACATATCTGATATTTCTTGTAAATGTCACTTGCACGACAGTGCCTGGTAAAAGCCACTTCAGGTGTCTTAACCTTGGAGGATAAAGTCGTTAAGATGTTGTCAGTAGTGTTTGGGGGGGGAGAACAGTCAGGAGAAAGCGCCAAGCCATTATGCCAATATAGCACTTGGAAGGGCAGTCAGGATAAGGATTTGGGATGGGACGGGGGAAAGGAATGGTGCCCAACCACTGGTAGAGGTCAGGAAGGGATCCAAGATCTTACATGATTCACAAGACAGCTCTCTAACGGATGTTAAAACCTAACCTAATTCTTACCCTGGTCGACGACCGGGCCGCGGGTACGCTAAGCCCCGAAAACACCTCAAGGTAACCTCAAGGTAAGGTACCCAACCCAACCCTGTCCAACTGAGCCTACCACAGCCTAACCTGATTCCTCCAAACATAATGACATATACAAACAAGCCTGAATGGTCCCCAGGCATATATGCAACCGAAAATTCATTCGCATTTGTGTTCCTCACGTGTGAGCCAAAGCATGAGGTGATTTGATAAAATACTATGCCCAAGATTACCATCCGGGTGCCGACGGGATGATGGGGAAATAGCCTCTGCTACCACGCTGGACTTGTGGTCCCGGGTTCGATCCCAGGTGCTGGCGAGAAACAATGGGCAGAGTTTCTTTCACCCTATGCCCCTGTTACCTAGCAGTAAATAGGTACCTGGGTGTTAGTCAGCTGTCACGGGCTGCTTCCTGGGGGTGGAGGCCTGGTCGAGGACCGGGCCGCGGGGACACTAAAGCCCCGAAATCATCTCAAGATAACCTCAAGATAACCATCATCTTGTCCGGTCGTGATGGTCGAGTGGATAAGGTGTCCTGTACACCAGTTGCATAGTGCTCCTGGCAGTATGGGTTCGAGTCACTTCTAGGGTGTGAGTTTTCGATTTTAATTATATATATATATATATATATATATATATATATATATATGGTTTTGACAATAGAAAATGAGCTTTTTCGAACCATCTTGTGAAGATGGCACGGTCTATGGCGAGCCCGTGGCGGACATAACAGGCACGGAAGATGTGCGGGGACACGTAAACAATCTTCAAGCCTACGGTACACATACTGTACCATGCTATACATGCTGGTTTACCTTCCCCGGCCCCGTACACCACCAACAGTACAGAAGGCGGACGCCCCACACTCCACTTGTTTAATATATATACGTAAGCTCTTATAAAAGCTGCCTTTACGTCATCATTTCTTGTATTGTGTATGCAAGAACATGTTTAGGGAGCCCGTTCTAATGAGAGGCAGGTGTGGAGGACACACTGGGGGGTGGGGGGGCCAGGTGTGGAGGACACACTGGGGGGGGGACAGGTGTGTAGGACACACTGGGGGGGGACAGGTGTGTAGGAGACACTGGGGGGGGGACAGGTGTGTAGGACACACTGGGGGGGGACAGGTGTGTAGGACACACTGGGGGGGGACAGGTGTGTAGGACACACTGGGGGGGGGACAGGTGTGTAGGACACACTGGGGGGGGGACAGGTGTGTAGGAGACACTGGGGGGGGACAGGTGTGTAGGACACACTGGGGGGGGGGACAGGTGTGTAGGAGACACTGGGGGGGGACAGGTGTGTAGGACACACTGGGGGGGGGACAGGTGTGTAGGACACACTGGGGGGGGGGACAGGTGTGTAGGACACACTGGGGGGTGGGGGGGACAGGTGTGTAGGACACACTGGGGGGGACAGGTGTGCAGGACACACTGGGGCGGAGGACAGGTGTGTAGAGGTCCCCCAAGGTTGCCACAACTGTCTGGAGGATATATACAAAATATTCGTGAGGTATAAATTGTCATCCACATATCCGTGAAAATAAACATTTTATTCACCTGCGTTCTAGGAGACCACGGTTCGAGTCTCCGACAGCCCAGGTGAATGAAATAATCCCACACCTGACTATTCTGTCCACCACACCAGCCTCCTCCTATGTCTCTGTCTCTCTTCTTATCCACTTACGGGCTATTCATGCCCGTGACACCTCTTGGGGTGGCTTAATCTTCATCAATCACCTTATCCACATACCTGGCCTCTCCACTCTCCCACCCCTACACCTGACTCTCCTCTACACACCTGTCAAATGCGCCCTGAGTGCAGAAAGGTTACTGTAGTACTCAAAACCCATCTATCAAGCGGTCAAACGCTGTCAATCACTCAGTCTGATTGAGTGATTGACCCCTGTCACACCACACGTCCTACGACCCTTGTTTTGTGTTATCATGACCCCACAGATTGTGTTATCATGACCCCACAGATTGTGTTATCATGACCCCCACAGCTTGTGTTATCATGACCCCATTCAAAGGTCACAAACTTGGATATTCGCGTGTAAAGTTTAACCGTGAATGTCCCTCTGAGACAGCAGGTGACCCCAGACCCCCCTGAGACAGGTGGTGACCCCAGACCCCCCCCTGAGACAGCAGGTGACCCCAAACCCCCCCTGAGACAGCAGGTGACCCCAGACCCCCCCTGAGACAGGTGGTGACCCCAGACCCCCCCTGAGACAGCAGGTGACCCCAAACCCCCCCTGAGACAGCAGGTGACCCCAGACCCCCCCTGAGACAGGTGGTGACCCCAGACCCCCCCTGAGACAGCAGGTGACCCCAAACCCCCCCTGAGACAGCAGGTGACCCCAAACCCCCCCTGAGACAGCAGGTGACCCCAGACCCCCCAACAATAACATCCGGAACACGTGGAGACAACACCCTCAGCCTCCCCACAGAACTCTTGACATCTGAGTCCTCCTTCCCTAGAGAACCACAGGAAATGTATATGTTTATCTCTCAGAATGTTTGGTAATATGTTTATTGTTTGTGATGTGTGTCTATGTATGTATTAACACGATGTACTGAACGGGGTGAGAATAGCTTGAGCTACCTCATCCCTTTGTGTGGATTTTACCTCAATAAACTTATTTCAATTTCAATTAGAGAACCACCTCCCGTAGCCTGGTCGACGACCGGGCCGCGGGGACACTAAAGCCCCAAAATCATCTCAAGATAACCTCAAGATAACCTAATTCTAACCCATTGTCCCTCATTCCAACAAATAACAGACGTAATTTGAAGGAAAATAAAAAATACCCCCCCCCCTCAGTAAGCTGGATCACGCGATTTACGGGAGAGAGATGACAAACAAGGTCATGACCTGACCTTACCTCGTCCCCATACCTCCCCTCCCCCCCACTTGACCTCCCGCCGAGAGGGTAATGACCTTACGGACCCAAACATTCACCACCGTTACGTACAACAGCCTCACAATATCAGTAAAGAATAAACTCCTAAGGCGCACCTGGGAACATCCCGTGCATAAGTTCGAACCCTCGTCACGGCCCTTGTGTATTTGTCCACCACACCAGATCACACACACACACACCACACACACACACACACACACACCCCACACACACCACACACACACACACACCACACACCACACACCACACACACACACACACACACACACACACACACACACACACACACACACACACACACACACACACCCACCCACACACACCCACACACACACACACACCACACACACACACACACACACACACACACACAACCGATGCTCGAAAGGCGGGATCCAAGAGTCAATGCTCGATCCTGCAAGCACATATAGGTGAGTACATATAGGTGAGTACACACACACACACACACACACACACACACACACACACACACACACACACACACACACACACCCACACACACCCACACACACACACACACACACACACACACACACACACACACACACACACACACACACACACACACACACACACACACACCAGTAGGCTCAGGAATCTGTACACCAGTTGACTGACAGTTGAGAGACGGGACCAAAGAGCCAAAGGTCAACCCCCGCAAGCACAACTAGGTGAGTACACACCACGGGTGACCTCACCTCCCCCATACTCTCCCACGGTCCATCACTCCCATTGTCTCATTGTTAACCATACACACACCTTTCTCACGCATACACGGGCTGTGTATTCACTGAACCTCTACACAATTTAACAGTGTCTCGACAAGTTCCATCTCATACATTGTCGCATTAATCAAACTATTAACAAAAACTTGCATTTAATTGTAATTTGCAGATCACACACACAAATCACAATAGCGTCATGTATCAAATGAATAAATCCACAAGGGCACTATCATGTCGTAGCTCAGTCGATTAAGGCAGCGTCTGGGATGCTCTCTGACGCAGGTTCGAATCCTCGCCACGGCCCTTGTGTATTTGTTCATTTGCAGATGCTATGAGGAAATATTGATGTTTTCTCTAACTACTTGGCCTGGAGGTTAGAGCGACGGTCTCGCACCGTGCAGGTCGGTGTTCAATCCCCCGAGTGTCCAAGCGATTAGGTACCAATCCATCCCTCCTCCCCGGTCTTATCCTAAATCCTTATCCTCCTAAATGCTATACAGTATAGCCGTAATGGCTTAATGCCTCCTCCTGGTAATCACCTTAACTTCTCTTGTTTTTTCCCCGTTCTCTTTTCTTTTGTCAGGGGGAGTGGAGGGTTCCCCACTCCCCTGGCCCCAGCCTACTACGGTGAAGGGACTCGGAGCCCAAGGATGAGACGGAGGTCTTAACCAAGCCCGAACGTAAACAAACTCCTCCCGACACTAACAGCCTAATTGATAGAATAATGATCATTCTACCCCGTGTGGGAGGAGTACGGGGGGGGGGGTGGACAAACAAGCCAATAAAGGGTCCACCGCATCGTTTGTCCAAGTCTTTGCTAATTTGTTGGCCAACGGAGTAAATAGCAAGGTATGGGAGGTCCATTAACCACCGCAGGGCAAATATGACGACGTAGAACCCCACACACCAGCTACTGTGCCCACACACACAGTCTGCCTGCTTCAGGTTACACACCTGAACACACCTGAACCTCGTCACTGCTTTAGTGAAACACAGGTGTTCCCAGAGGCGCTCTTCTTCGTTTTGAGAGGTGACAGAACGCTATTAATGAGCGCGTCACACGTAAGACTCAATGGTCACCGTTACACGCATGCGCATGTTACTTCTCGGCCTTCCCACCACCCCGCGGCCGGTGTAGGTAGCGTTACGTCTAGTTCTAGTGTAGGTACCTAGTTCTACAGGGCACTGTTTCGGCTGGCGCGCTATTCAAATCTCGGCTGGCGCGCTATTCAAATCTCGGCCGGCGCGCTATTCAAATCTCGGCTGGCGCGCTATTCAAATCTCGGCTGGCGCGCTATTCAAATCTCGGCCGGCGCGCTATTCAAATCTCGGCCGGCGCGCTATTCAAATCTCGGCCGGCGCGCTATTCAAATCTCAGCTGGCGCGCTATTCAAATCTCGGCTGGCGCGCTATTCAAATCCAGACTTAAAATGTGTCTATAACCATATGGAACACTTACTCAAAAGATAAAAACACATTACACTTGAAGTTAATTAAACATGTGGAAGGTGACAGCTGAGAAGGGTGACAACATGTCACCGGAAGTGTAGCAGGGGTGAGACCTGCTGTCACTATTCTGACGAG
>NC_091220.1:13836012-13858512 GCF_040958095.1 Procambarus clarkii | reverse complement strand
GCATCATTACAATCATGTCACAATCACGGCAGATGGCGTGCTCAAGGTAAGGTGGCTCGTATGTCACAATTGTATTGCACATGTTTGCGAGAGAGAGAGAGACGGTAATATATGGCATGGAGATCGTAAGTCTTCAAACATAGTAGTTTGTTACGGTGAGGTCTCGGAGTCGATTTGACAATTTTTGTATGGGGGGGGGGGGGTTGCAACCCCTCCTCCTAATAGAGAGTCGCATTTTGACGTATTCTCCAAGGCCAAAAATCGTCGTATTAGAAAATAAAAGCGGCTGGTGAAAGTGACGTACTGTTCCGTTTTCTGTTTGGATCCTCTGGTAGGTTAGGATAAGGGCACTTTAGTACGACAGTTTCGTGACGTTGGGGAAATTTTAGGGGGACGGGGCTAGGGGTGTTTGTTCATCTAACTATACCTTTAAATTTTCAATCTCGGTTATACTCCCTAACAAGAAGTCAAACTAGAGGAGACAAGGCTCTGTGGCCTAACAGGATAAGAGAAGATCCATACCCTTACAGACAGGAACATTTGTCTCCCATTCTTTAGAAGTTTAGACAGAAAGAGGCTTCAGAAGCCGCACAACCACCTTCCGGGTTGTCAGGGGAAGCATTTCTGCCCCCTTCTCCTTCACCTTCTCCCCTTCCCCACTACCCCCCCTTCCTCACTCCACACAGCACCCACCCACGCGGCCACAACCACGTTGTTAAGATACAACATAATATGATCAATTACCATGTATTACATTTGGGGGAACATCAATTGATGAGTACCGAGACGGGCTGTGTGTGTGTGTGTGTATACACATCAATCTCTCACCTAAGACACCAACGCTGAATGGTGGTAATGTTTAAAGAAAATTTACCCAAGGCTAAAAGTACTCTTTCTTTAATCTCTGTCATTGACAAGGATCTTTTGAATTGTGGTGTTGGAGGGAATTATCAGGGAAAACCGCCGTTTGTTGTTGTTTAAGATACAGCTACTGTAAACAAAAAGTTTCAAGCAGCACGGGCTATGGTGAGCCCGTAGTGGACTTACCTGGCACAGGAGCGGGGCTGTAACTTGGGGAAACCGCCAAGCCATTACGGCTATATATCACTTGGAAGGAGTCAGGATAAGGATTTGGGATGGGATGGAGGAATAAGGAATGGTGCCCAACCACTTGGACGGTCGGGGGATTGAACCCCGACCTGCATGAAGCGAGACCGTTGCTCTACCGTCCAGCCCAAGTGGTTGTGGTGGCGGTGTTTAGATCTAGCTACTCAGAACGAAATATCCATGTAACACGGGTTATATTGAGAGTCCGTGAGACCTTGTGCTGGTGCTGTTGGAGGTAGTGTATGTTTATATAAAAAGGTGTGGTGTTGTATGACGAGGCGTAAGTGTTGTATTGTGTGGTGTAACTAGGTGGGCTACACAACGTGGTGTAGTATGGTGTATAGTGTCATACAAGGGGCGACTAACAAGCCCGTCCTCTTACAAAGTATACGTCGCTTTTCGCTGGTATTCACTACTCCCACTACACCATACGGCCTCTGCTCCCACTACAGGAGCAGGAGAAAGGTGGGTGGTGGTGTTGAGGGCTGTTCATGGTGTTCGTTCCACGTGCAGGCGAGGAGTCACAATAACGTGGCTCAAGTATGTTGACCAGACTACACACTAGAAAGTGAAGGGACAACGACGTTTCGGTCCGTCTTGGACCATGGACTTGAGAATGGTCCAGGACGGACCGAAACGTCGTCGTCCCTTCACTTTCTAGTGTGTGGTCTGGTCAAGATACTTCGTCCCACGTGTGAGAGATGAGCACATTAGTAGCCACCAGCTGCTGTTGTTAAGATTCGCTACTTGGAATAAAAAGTTTCAAGTAGCACGGGCTATGGCGAGCCCGCACAGCCACCAGCTGCTGGTGTCCCACTGCCAGACATACAAGGTCTCATCGCCGCTACAAGTCTTCCACTTCTGCTTAACAGGCAAAGTGAAAGTCAAAGGGTACCCACGAAATGATAAATGTGTCCTTGTACTGGAAGCCCTTATGTATATACACAAATATATGTATATAGGGGACCTGCTGCTTGGGTAACAGCTTCTGGGTTGCTTCCGGGTTCGAGCCCCGGTGGAGGCGGAAAGAAATGGGCAGAGTTTCTTTCACCACTGATGCCTCCTGTTCAGCTAGCAGTAAATAGGTACCTGGGAGTTAGACAGCTGCTACGGGCTGCTTCCTGGGGGGTGTAACATAATGGAGGCCTGGTCGAGGACCGGGCCGCGGAAACGCTAAGCCCTGAAATCATCTCAAGATAACATCAAGAAGAAGATACTTAATTAAAACTTATGTTTATTTTCAATTTGTCGTTTCCGTATAAACTAAAGCTGATATTTTGATAAAAATCATACATACATTTACAGGCTATTCATCAATCAACATCAGAAAAAAATTACGCGAAAAGCTTAGCAAATTAAGGCTAAACAGAGCACAAGTTAAACTGACTAACGATACATAATCGATACCTGTTAGGCTTAAGTATATAGACTCATATTTAGTCCTTTCTAAAGCTTGTCTCAACTTAAGTTCACCGAATGCTTGCAATCTGGTCATACCGCAGCCCGTTCTCACGACCGTTCCATCGTCGAGAAACTGTCGTATTAAAGTGCCCTTATCCTAACCTACCAGAGGACCCAAAACAGAAATCAGGACAGTAGGTTCATTTCGCCAGCCGCTTCCATTTTCTAGTACGACGACCACCTCCCAGGTCCACCACCCCCCCACTACCGCCCTCGACCACCACCCCGCCCACCCCCGCCCAGGTCCACCCACCGCCCAGGTCCACCCACCGCCCAGGTCCACCCACCGCCCAGGGCCAACCTGTCCTCACAGTTATAACACGGCAACATTGACGCCAAAGCCCCAACCCGTCGTCTCAACTAAACAGTTCGCGTCGTGTACGTTATGATAACATCACAAACGCCACCTACCATGAGACTAGCGGCGCGGGTTCCCAAACTTGTGGTTAGGTTAGGAGGCCGGATTTTATACGTAGCGGCAACTTAGCCGAATGACCATAGGTCTTGTAACATGTTTACGACTTCAGACACCATGGGATTATATAATATATCCCCCCCCCTTGTTAAAACTACCACCATTAACCAGTCCAGTTAGTTATCACTATCACTTCAAAAGATATCAACAGACTGGTTTCCCCCCAGCTAGGAAGACAAAAGCTGTGAGAAAATATGTATTTTACAAAATATATTTATAGTTAATTCTAATCTAACAAGTTTTTAATTTGTTCAGAGATCGCTGTTCCATACCCCATACTTGATTCCATATCCCGTACCTGATTGATAAAGATAAGGAATGACAACCATTAAAGATAATGAATAAGCAAATGGGCACGGGCAACCTGTTGGGCACTGGTTGCCCGTGCCCAACAGGTGGCACGGGCATGAATAGCCCGTAATTGCCGTAATCACCAATGGGTAAGGGATATACCCGAACACCCCCCCCCCCAAGGTACAGACGCTCGTCAGGTCACCTGGAATAAGTGGCAAGACGCAACAAAGGGAGGGAAGGGGATTAGCAGGAGAAAGCGCCAAGCCATGACGACTATATAGCACTTGAAAGGGGTCAGGATAAGGATTTGGGATGGGACGAGGAAAGGAATGGTGCCCAACCACTTATGGACAGTCGGGGGATTGAACGCCGATCTGCATGAAGCGAGACCGTCCATCCCAAGTGCGATGAAAGAGGGAGCGTGCTGACCACCACCCACCAGGGATTACCCCTCTGGCCAAACCATTCACAAGACCTGAAGGTGTTCTCCACGCTCCCAGACATGGCTCCTCACAGCGCCCGAGAACACCTGGCAGAACACCTCGCCCCAAGTGAGGTGTTCCACCGTGAGGTGAGGTGTTCCACCATGAGGTGAGGTGTTCCACCATGAGGTGAGGTGTTCTACCCACTCCCATCACTCATAACTTTAGCTATAGTCAAGGGACCAGATTCACGAAGCAGTTACGCAAGCACTTACAAACCTGTACATCTTTCCTCAATCTTTGACGGCTTTGTTTACAATTATTAAACAGTTAATGAGCTCCGAAGCACCAGGAGGCTGTTTATAACAATAGCAACAGTTGATTGGCAAGTTTTCATGCTTGTAAACTGTTTAATAAATGTAACCAAAGCCGGCAAAGATTGAGGAAAGATGTACAGGTTCGTAAGTACTTGCGTAACTGCTTCGTGAATCTGGCCCCAGCCTCAGTGTGTAGTGATGCCTCATAACCCATCACGGCCCGCCGGCAGGGATTCGTAGAGAACCACCAGATCTCCCACCTTCTGGACACTTCATTATATCTAGTGGCATAGACGGGGACAGGAAGCCGGAAGCTTGTCAAATGTTCCCCCCCCCCCACAATTTGCCCTGAAGTTCCTACATTGTCTTTCTGAGCTTGAAACTGTTGTCTTGAAGACGGAATGATTGATTGATAAAGATTAAGCCATCCAAGAGGTTGCACGGGCATGAATAGCCCGTAATTGAAGACAGGTTCTACACACTTTGATCTTAGCCAAAAGGCCGAGAAGCGATTGATTGAAGACAGGTTGTTATTGTTTTAGATTTAGCTACTGAGAACGAAGTGTCCATGTAGCACGGGCTATGGTGAGCCCGTAAGGGTGAAGACAGGTTTTCCCCCACACTTATATAGTAGTCGTCTAGATGGGGCGCACCGCCCCCGCCCCGCTACATAACCACTTTCTTTTCCTGAAAGAATCCTATAATTATTATTAAGGTTTGATCGCCTCTTTATTCCGCCCTCCGCAGTTCATGGTTGTTGGTCAACTTGCTGGATCACAACTCCTTCATTAACATGTTGCATTGTTGTGTTGTAGACAGGTTATGATGGCCACTGTTGTGCTCAACAAGCCAAGTCTTGCAATTTGTCAACACTGAAGAGCACGTTTTGACCTCGTGTGATGCTCATCCAACTCAACACCGTACAGCCTCAATGTAGTTTTCACTTCCCACTTCACCACAGATCTTTGTCTCGTCAGCAAATTCCATGTTGCGATGTGTGATCTTTTCGTCAATGTCTGTTCTTCAATGTCTATCATTCCATCATTCTACCATCATTCTCGTCATTCCATCATCAACCTACCATCATTCTCGTTATTCCATCATCAACCTACCATCATTCTCGTCATTCCATCATCAACCTACCATCATTCTCGTCATTCCATCATCAACCTACCATCATTCTCGTCATTCCATCATCAACCTACCATCATTCTCGTCAATGTCTGTGTAAACACAGCATTACAAACGGGACTGGTTCCAAGATCACACCTTGCGGTATCCTACTCGCAACACCATTCAAATTGGATTCATTTCCATTGGTGGAGGAAGCCAAGATCAGTGACGAACAGAGCTAAAAACACACGTTGTTTGCTTCGCTGATGTGCGTATAGCGAGTTGTGAATGGGCTCACCATAGCCCGTGCTACTTGGAACTTTTTGTTCCAGGTAGCGAATCTTAAACAACAACGAGTTGTGTTTGGTGAGTGAGTGAGTGAGTGAGTGTGTGTGTGTGTGTGTGTGTGTGTGTGTGTGTGTGTGTGTGTGTGTGTGTGTGTGTGTGTGTGTGTGTGTGTACAGCCAATATGGTTATGCGGGCAGTGGGTGGATGGGATAGTTAAGAGTGTCTTAGTAGTTTGGTAACCCCACATGTAACACCCGCATACTCATACTCACCTAGTCGTGCTTGTGGGGGTTGAGCTCTGGCTCTTTGGTCCCGCCTCTCAACTGTCAATCAACAGGTGTACAGGTTCCTGAGCCTACTGGGCTCTATCATATCTACACTTGAAGCTGTGTATGGAGTCAGCCTCCACCACATCACTGCCTAATGCATTCCATCTGGTAACTACTCTGACACGGAAAAAGTTCTAACGTCTCTGTGTACCCGCGTGCGTGTGTGTGTGTGTGTGTGTGTGTGTGTGTGTGTGTGTGTGTGTGTGTGTGTGTGTGTGTGTGTGTGTGTGTGTCTGTGTGTGTGTGTGTCTGTGTGTGTGTGTCTGTGTGTGTGTGTGTCTGTGTGTGTGTGTGTCTGTGTGTGTGTGTGTGCGTGTGTCTGTGTGTGTGTGTGTATGTGTGTGTGTGTGTGTGTGTGTGTGTGTGTGTGTGTGTGTGTGTGTGTGTGTCTGTGTCTGTGTGTGTCTGTCTGTGTCTGTGTGTGTCTGTGTGTGTCTGTCTGTGTGTGTCTGTCTGTGTCTGTGTCTGTCTGTGTCTGTGTCTGTCTGTGTCTGTGTCTGTGTGTGTGTGTCTGTGTCTGTCTGTGTCTGTCTGTGTGTCTGTCTGTGTGTGTCTGTGTGTGTGTGTCTGTGTGTGTCTGTGTCTGTCTGTGTCTGTCTGTGTGTGTCTGTGTGTGTCTGTGTGTGTGTGTCTGTGTGTGTCTGTGTCTGTGTGTCTGTGTGTGTGTGTCTGTGTGTGTCTGTGTCTGTGTGTGTCTGTGTGTGTCTGTGTGTGTCTGTTGTGTCTGTGTGTGTCTGTGTGTGTCTGTGTGTGTCTGTGTGTGTCTGTGTGTGTCTGTGTGTGTGTGTGTGTGTGTGTCTGTGTGTGTCTGTGTGTGTCTGTGTGTGTCTCTCTCTCTCGACCCTGAACCAGCAACAACACACCCCAAACAATCACTTGCTGGGCCTCCTGAGCCACACTACAACTCACCACAAACCATAGGTAGCTGACAAACCTGTATGCTAGCATCAACAACCTGCTGTACCCAGTCAATCCCCCCTTCCCCCCCACCACTCTCCCCAACTCATAACCATAATTACCAACGTTCCCACCATGTTTATCGGTCGTGATCATTGACCCAAAAAAAGCCATGTTTCCCAACTGTAAATTCAGCTTACATTCCCTGCGACCAGCAGGCGGTGACAGAAAAGAAATTACCTACACACAGCCGGGTACAAAAACATTTCACATTCCCACAGTCTTATGTGTGAAACCAAATAACTTCTAATTGTTAACTTTCCTATTTTTTGTTTGGGTCAATTTCAGTCCAGTTTCTGGGGCGAGGAGGAAGACGAGCAGCAGCAGTCCAGCAAGAACAGCAGATCAGCAAGAACAGCAGATCAGCGGCAGCAGCAAGAACAGCGGCACAGCAGCGAGAGAAGGAACAGGAAAGCAGGATGATCTGTGGTGGTGGTGGGTGATACTGCAGACTGCTCATCTCTCCTCACCATAAGTATAAAAAGGCACCCGCCCACCTCCCTATACCCACATGTTACTCATCCCCCCCCCCCACACACACACACACCCTTCACACTCACCACCAGCTTACACCCGCCGCTGACGGAGTGACACCCCCACACAGATTCAGAGCTAATCTGATTCTATAATCAGTGATTGATAGATTCTGAGTAACTTAAAACATCAAGATAATTACACACACACTAGGAGGTCCAGTACGGCACATTATTAAAACAGGGGAAGCCATGAACCGTGGCCATCTCAAGCTTTCTTCATAGGCAGCTTAATCTTGGTTAGAAAGCTTTGCTGTGCTGCATACGAAGTTAAGCTGACTCCAAGAATCCCACTTGGACATACAATCTAATCAAATGAAAATTTGATTCGTAAATCGTTGATTCGTAAATTATCATAATTACCCCACTGTATAATGTGGAATTGCTCGCGAGTTGTCTAACTAGCTCATCAAGACTGTCCACTACCGCTCAGCTAAATGAATTTTCGGGTAAAATTCCTGAGCCCATTAGTATGTAATCTTTACCACTACCGCTCACGGGATGGGTATGGGGTCCACTACCGCTCACGGGATGGGTATGGGGTCCACTACCGCTCACGGGATGGTATGGGGTCCACTACCGCTCACGGGATGGTATGGGGTCCACTACCGCTCACGGGATGGGTATGGGGTCCACTACCGCTCACGGGATGGGTATGGGGTCCACTACCGCTCACGGGATGGTATGGGGTCCACTACCGCTCACGGGATGGTATGGGGTCCACTACCGCTCACGGGATGGTATGGGGTCCACTACCGCTCACGGGATGGGTATGGGGTCCACTACCGCCCACGGGATGGGTATGGGGTCCACTACCGCTCACGGGATGGTATGGGGTCCACTACCGCTCACGGGATGGGTATGGGGTCCACTACCGCCCACGGGATGGGTATGGGGTCCACTACCGCTCACGGGATGGTATGGGGTCCACTACCGCTCACGGGATGGTATGGGGTCCACTACCGCTCACGGGATGGGTATGGGGTCCACTACCGCCCACGGGATGGGTATGGGGTCCACTACCACCCACGGGACGGGTACAGGATGCGTGACAAATGAACTACACCCATCAAACACCCCTATTTCGCCGATGTCCGCGCGACAGCTAATAAAAACTAGAGGGACCACATAGATGTCATTTCAAGGACAACACAGGCACGCTGGCGAACCCTGCATGATGAGGCAGACCATAACGACCCCAACATGGCACACCACATGCAGGTATGATGACCTGAGTATTGAGGCGGTACCCGGCGTGAGGGAGTATTGACCGCAATGCTCGAAATATAATCATAATCATATATAATATCCTAATCATCAACTGATCTGTGGCCGTAACTATGTGTCATGGGAACTGCCACTGTCATGGTCCTCGTAACAATGTCACTGACCTGCTAACTATATGTCCTGGTAACAATAGGCCTGATAACTATGACACTGGCACCGTATATACCTAAATTACACTCAATTGTCCTCCACCGCGAAAGATCTCGACACCCAAAACACAAAAGCAGTAAACCTTTGGGTTTCTCTATTACATTGATCCTTAAATACCACCCAACAGCTGGCAGAGGACACACAACTGGTTCAGGACGTGATTGAGAGGGCAGACGAGATCAATTAACTCTGGAAAGAGTCGTGTGCATCTGTCGTTCAGGCAACAGGGGGATAAAAGGCTTGATAAAACACCTTTGGCACAATAAATGACTTGGATGGGTTTCTGGGAGTTGTTCTACTCCCCAAGCCCGGCCCGAGGCCAGGCTTGACTTGTGAGAGTTTGATCCACCAGGCTGTTGCTTGGAGCGGCCCACATACCCACCACAACCCGGTTGGCCCGACACTTCTTCAGGAAGTAACTTAACTACGTCGTTATTGAGGCAAAACACATACGATAAACATGCATAAACAGGGAAACCTCAGGAGGACGGGCTGGTCCAGTATCACAGAACCCCAGGGTGTTCTTCTCGATACTCCAGCAACACTAGGGATGTCTAGAGTAAGGAACACATCCCTGGCCAGATTAATGTCACCATTCCAGACACTGTGATTTTCAATTTCGCTGCAGTTGCCAAGTTAAACATTACAATCATACTGCCCTCAGAGAAGAAGTTATAGAAGCCACCTCCACCCACAACTTTAAGCCCTGATAAATAATTCGAGTGTCAGAATAGTTAAATTGTAATGCAAGAGGTAAGGATGAGGCGGCTGTAGGCAGAGCATGATGGGCGAGACCTCACTGCCTCGTAGTCACCGATAGGCAAGTAGTTATAAGCAAGTACTACAGTTCAGACACCACTAAGTCATGGTGCAGATGGACAAGAAAGAGCTCGTGGGGCTGCACCCTGGGTGGAATGGTCCAACACACACCAGAATGCTGGAGAACACGCACCAACCCTTGGGCGACCAAGTCAGCCTCAGACCAAAGTTGAACTAAACTGTCATTTCTGCATTATATTATATATATTTATACATAGCATATATATATTATATATAATTGTCAATCGTCAATCAACTGTTTTTTTCCACACATACACGCTCCCAGGAAGCAGCCCGTAACAGCTGTCTAACTCCCGGGTACCTATTTACTGCTTGGGAAAAAGGGGCCTCAGGGTGAAAAACTCTACCCATTTGTTTCCTCCATCGCCGGGGATCGATCCCCGGACCCTAGCACGACGAATCCCGAGCGTTGTCCACTCAACCGTCAGGCGTACACGTACGCACCAGGCGTGCGTACGTGTACGTACACCGTCACTCGTGCTCTCACACACCACCTCTTTGTCCCAACCACTTGGTCTGGACGGTAGAGCGACAGTCTCGCTTCCTGCAGGTCGGCGTTCAATCCCCGACCGTCCAAGTGGTTGGGCACCATTCCTTCCCCCCCGTCCCATCCCATATCCTTATCCTGACTCCTTCCCAGTGTTATATAGTCGTAATGGCTTGGCGCTTTCCCTCCTGATAAGTTCCCTTCACACACCACCTCACTGGTCTCATCACACCACCTCATCCATCACTCAACTTTACGGGTTTTATCCGGCAGATGTTTCCTGTTGAAGCATCTTCGGTATACAGCCAGTAACGGGAGGGGATGTGGAACTATGAGGACGTGTGAGTCACCTCCGGTTCTCACCCTTGTGCTCTCCTCACGAGAGGCTATTACAGTGTTAATGTATCGTGGGCTTATGTCCCTCTTACACCAAACAACGCGTACCAATACGTGAACTACTTCTGTAACTCAACTTGCTCTTGCTCTAATCATCTAATGGGCAATTGAGAATGACTTGAAGCCGCCCCTCTTGATAACTGATACAAGCCTAGGAGTGTTCATTCCCCTACGAAGCCTGTTCTGACATTGGTGTGATGTTTTCTAAGGGGATATCAAATAATATACACCTGGAAGATACTGGAGGGCAAGTACCAAATCTACACAGTAAAATAACAACGTACTGGAGTGAACGATATGGAAGAAAATGCAGAATAGAACCAGTGAAGAGCAGAGGTGCCATAGGCACAATCAGAGAACACTGTATAAACATCAGAGGTGCGCGGTTGTTCAACGTCCTCCCAGCGACTATAAGAAATATTGCCGGAACAACCGTGGACATCTTCAAGAGGAAACTAGATTTATTCCTCCAAGGAGTGCCGGACCAACCGGGCTGTGGTGGGTATGTGGGCCTGCGGGCCGCTCCAAGCAACAGCCTGGTGGACCAAATTCTCACAAGTCGAGCCTGGCCTCGGGCCGGGCTTGGGAAGTAGAAGAACTCCCAGAACCCCATCAACCAGGTATCAACCAGGGAAGTGAAGCCTAGATGGTAAACCTAAGCCACAGGTGCACCATATGTGGTGATACATGTGGCTCACCGCAGCGTCACTTGTAAGAAAAATCAATCCTGCCACAAAATCTTAATAATACCTTAATTACCGGTTTGAGTACCAAATAGTGCACCTGGGAGCCCGCCCTCCACCAGAGAACCACAGCTTCCCAGGGTACGGAAGGTCACCACAGCTCGGTCACCTTCTTGCCCACCTCAAACTGGCTATACCTGGTTGATGGGGTTCTGGGAGTTGTTCTACTCCCCAGACTTGTGAGAGTTTGGTCCACCAGGCTGTTGCTTGGAGCGGCCCTTCACCATCTCTCTCTCACGTTACACTGGATGGTGATTATACCTGCCGTTCCCAGGGTGATTTGGGGGTACGATAGAGGGAAGAGGGTGGCGATGCCCGCGCTGCCGTTACAGAGAAGCACTACCCCCCTTCCCCCTCTGAGGTAATAATACCCATATTTTCCACCCCTGTTTTAGCACCCACTCTCATAGCACTTCAAGTGTTCACTGGTCGTCTGTATGGGCTACTCATGCCCGTGCCACGTCTTGAGCTTAATCTTCATCAATCACTCGTCGTCGGCTGCAAACATACGTGCAGTGCGCGTGAAGGTTTCCTCCACCAGATGACTGACTACACGAGACGGGTAGACATATTCTAGGCTACTTCGAATACTGGTTCGAATCCCCCTCATGGCCCCTACTGAGTTTCTCAATGATACTACTGTGATTTCATTGTGCATATGCAGCCTATGCTACTCGATCCCTTTGGGATGTACTTCATGCTCTCAATAAAATTTCACTTTAACGATGTTTATAATTTACCAAAGACTCGAGCTCCTTGAGAGTTAGATTTAATGCTTAAGGAACGAGGGCTGGATCTTCAGCCCGTCATCTCCAGTTCTCACAACGGATGGGAAATGATGTACTAAACTGCACGAGCCTAACCTAACCAATGGACTCCGGTATAGAAAACGTGACTTTGTGAACTGCGGTGATTTATATTACATCATATTTTGTCCGTTTGTGCAGGGGCACCGCTCCAGTGCCTGGTAAGTCCGCTACGGGCTCACCATAGCCCGTGCTACTTGCCCCGCTCCTGTGCCAGGTAAGTTACGGGCTCACCATAGCCCGTGCTACTTGTCCCGCTCCTGTGCCAGGTAAGTTACGGGCTCACCATAGCCCTTGCTACTTTGAACTTGTTCCGAGTAGCTGAATCTATAACAACAACAACAACGTCTGTTTGTGGATTCTGACGTCAGAATGCGATGTGTATTAAGAGAAGACAGGTTGGGATGCTGTGTTGATGGCGTCAACTGATTGGTGGTGGTCAAGACTTTCTTAGCCTGGCTAACGTTTTCCAAGTCAACCCAGGGGTGACTTTCTAAGCCAGGACGACTTTCTAAGCCAGGGCGACTTTCTAAGCCAGGGCGACTTTTTAAGCCAGGGCAACCTTCTAAGCCAGGGCGACCTTCTAAGCCAGGGCGACCTTCTAAGCCAGGGCGACCTTCTAAGCCAGGGCGACCTTCTAAGCCAGGGCGACTTTCTAAGCCAGGGCAACCTTCTAAGCCAGGGCAACCTTCTAAGCCAGGGCAACCTTCTAAGCCAAGGCAACCTTCTAAACCAGGGCGACCTTCTAAGCCAGGGCGACCTTCTAAGCCAGGGCGACCTTCTAAGCCAGGGCGACCTTCTAAGCCAGGGCGACTTTCTAAGCCAGGGCGACTTTCTAAGTCAGGGCGACCTTCTAAGCGAGGGCGACCTTCTAAGCCAGGGCGACCTTCTAAGCCAGGACGACCTTCTAAGCCAGGACGACCGTCTAAGCCAGGGCGACCTTCTAAGCCAGGGCGACCTTCTAAGCCAGGGCAACCTTCTAAGCCAGGGCAACCTTCTAAGCCAGGGCAACCTTCTAAGCCAGGGCAACCTTCTAAGCCAGGGCAACCTTCTAAGCCAGGGCAACCTTCTAAGCCAGGGCAACCTTCTAAGCCAGGGCAACCTTCTAAGCCAGGGCAACCTTCTAAGCCAGGTCGACTTTCTAAGCCAGGTTGACTTTCTAAGCCAGGGCAACCTTCTAAGCCAGGGCGACCTTCTAAGCCAGGACGACCTTCTAAGCCAGGACGACCTTCTAAGCCAGGACGACCTTCTAAGCCAGGGCGACCTTCTAAGCCAGGGCGACCTTCTAAGCCAGGACGACCTTCTAAGCCAGGACGACCTTCTAAGCCAGGACGACCTTCTAAGCCAGGACGACCTTCTAAGCCAGGACGACCGTCTAAGCCAAGGCGACCTTCTAAGCCAGGACGACCTTCTAAGCCAGGGCGACCTTCTAAGCCAGGGCGACCTTTTAAGCCAGCGTGACTTTCTAAGCCAGCGTGACTTTCTAAGCCAGCGTGACTTTTTAAGCCAGGGTGACTTTTTCTAAGTCAACCAAAGGTGACTTTCTAAGCCAGGGGTAACTTTCTAAGCCCGCTCACCTGTGTACGCCCCGCCCCTCCACCATCACCAGAACCTGTCACCACCGAGTAATCTCGACATGAACGTGTCCCGTATGGTATAATGAACTATTTGTGCGTCACCTCAGGCGCCGGCGAAAGTTAACAGTTTAATACCATATCACTTTTGCAGGCGATGAGTCACAATAACGTGGCTGGAGTATGTTGACCAGACCACACACTAGAAGGTGAAGGGACGACGACGTTTCGGTCCGTCTTGGACCATTCTCAAGTCGATCCCCATATCACTTTTCTTACTAACCCCCCCCCCACACCCCCCCTACATTCCAGCACGTTTCGAACCAGTATTAATCAAATAAATACGCCCATTGGCGACTGTCAACATCTGTACTCAGTAGTCATGGGGGGATGAACCCTTCACGTACCATCAAGAAGAAGGAATTGTTTACAATAAATACAATAGAACTGTTGTTGTTTAAGATTCGCTACTTTGGAACAAAAAGTTCCAAGTAGCACGGGCTATGGTGAGCCCGTTGTGGACTTTACAATCGAACGCAAGGGTGAAGTATGAGAGAGAGAGAGACGAGTCACGTAAAAAACCTATTTTAGCGCAAAAGAATGAAAATTAACCTGAATTAAACAAGATGCAAAATCAACTCCATCCAAAGATTTTTGTTTTGGATCGGGGACTGCATTTAGACGACCTGCGGCACGAAAGGAGGGGTACAAGAGCTGAAGCTTGATCCTGCAGGCCACGACAGCAAACATGAGGCGAGGTGTGAGTGGTGAGGGAAGCCACCAGGCCTGGTGATGACAGGTGAGCACAAGGCGGCGAGGGCCTGCATAGTCGCATCATGATAGCCAAACCTCAACTTTCACTTCTTTAACAAAACACATTTTTCCTCCTCGGGTAAAAAACATAGGAATGTCCTCGGAATTCACAGTTTTTATTTTCAAGTTGACATCAAAGGTGCCTTACAAGAAAAGTCAGAGATTGAATAAACTTGATTGTTTTTTTTTCAGGGATGTAACGACTAATTTGTACATAACGCACTGATAGGGACTAAACGACACAGCCCCTCCGGCCCTCTCTCAACGGCCAAGCCGCCTCCAACCCTCATTTGACCAGGGTAAAAGCCATTTTAAGACGCTTATTACACGGTGAACTGTCCATCGGGGGGAGTGTTGTTGCTCCCAGCCGGTTTGGTAACAAAGGATGTATCAAATTACCGCTGGCTACACCACCAGGCCCATCCTTCACTACAGCAGTAAGGTTAATCATGTTTTACCAGCTCAGAATAAATAAACCCAGTGATTGAGGGGGAGGGTTGGCTGGCCAGGAGCGAGAGGGAACAAAGGGAGTTATGTCCGGTGTTCTAAGATAATGGACAACAGGATATCAACCCCGACACCTCTTCCCCCCGAACCTCCATCTCACCTATTTAGAAAAACAAGTTTTATATTTCATCTATTCAATTACATTATTTATAGTATTATCTATCATATCACTGAACGCGTTCCAATCACCAAGAAGCGTCTTTATCGAGTCATCAACATTCAATTACATTGGTAGACGTCTACGGAATCTCTCCAATACATGGACTCTGATGTCTGCTTTCAGTTCTTCAATGTGGATTAATCCTGCACACGTAATCCCTCAGGAATCTCCCATAACAAAAAATAATCACATGAGAGTACGGCACCCACCTCCCACAGACATATAAGCGACTAGGCTATCAAACTCAAACTATTATCATTACCCTGTGAATGTAAATATCCAAATCGCTACATTTGTGCTGTCAGCGGCCTTGTTCTATTTTGTTGCAAATATTATCTCCAGATTAACTCGCTTGCCTTGGGGGAAGGGAAGAAAGTCATCTTTAACAACTTTCAGATACCGATCAACACTGAACTGTATGGTCGTCACAGACGCACGGCAGACATCTCCCGTCACGCAGGGTGCAGTCGCACCTCCACAGATCTCCAGTATCAGCTCTTGATACTGGTAATGGCTCAAAAGGGCCACCACTTACGGGCTATTCATGCCCGTGCCACCTTTTGGCTGGCTTAATCTTCATCAATCGTCAATCAAGTCACGGACGACTGACCGGATAATCTCAACAGTTTCAACAATCCACGACGCCCAATTTCCAAGATACAAATATGCCTCTAAGACTTGGCGAGAAATTTTACGTGATAGAAAGTTTATACTACAACAGTTTGCTTGTTCAGTGCACTATATGTTACGAATAACTAGGACGATAATTCTATTGGTTAGCTGATATTATTGTGTTTTCAAATTCAAATTTGTATTCAGGTAAAAATATATACATTGATGAAGAGTTACAAACATAATGTTGGGTTTATAGATAGAGCTAGTACATACAATACCTAAAGCCACTAATATGCACAGCGTTTCTTGAAATTGAATTGAAATAAGTTTATTGAGGTAAAATACAAAGGGATGAGGTAGCTCAAGTTTTTCTCACCCCGTTCAGTACATTGTGTTAATACATACATATAAACACATCAAAAACAATGAACATATTAATCGTGTCTTGGTTATCATCGTATCTTAGCCAAGTTGAGGACGCTCATGATCAGAGAACAATGAGAAGTTGTAAATCTCTTCCAGTTTTTGTGGCGTTCGTTAAATAATGTTACGTATTTATTGGATTACTTCTGAAGATTGGCTTCACCAAATGCTGGCGATTTCTCCGCGAGGTCGTCGCGCAAGAAATCAACATTACATCGAGGAAGAACGAGAAACACTGCACTTGAACCTCACTGAGTATTGAGGGTTACCTTCAGGTTGCTCCGAGGATCACTTGGGTTCCGCCCAACTGCCTGGACTGGACGGTAGAGCGACGGTCTCGCTTCATGCAGGTCGGCGTTCAATCCCCGACCGTCCAAATGGTTAAGGCACCATATCCCTTCCCTCCGTCTTATCCTAAATCCAAATCTTCATACCCCTTCCAAGTGCTATATAGTCGTAATGACCTAGCGCTGTCTCCTGATATTTCCCTTTCCTTTCGTGGATCAATATCCTCAGAGCCCGGTCTCGGAGTAGGATTCTAGATTGGTGATCTGGTCAACTCAATTAACTTATCATCCACACCAAATTGGCTTAAATTAATAATTTGTTTAAGACTCAATAAAAAAAGAAAATGGCCTTCAATATCTCTAAGGAATTTTCCCGCATTAAATGGTGCAAATTTGAAGGAAAAAATTCTGTTGGTTTAACATGATAAATAATTACCACCAGACGTGTCTGCCAGAGGAAGCCAGAGTCTAGCAATGTTTGTATTCCCTGAACTATATGTTTAACTGATCTCTAACCCTCTCTATGGAGGACAGAAGAAAATGTATATATGCTGGTTAGCATTGTAAATGTGTGGCCACGTCTGTGGTAGAAAATAATAATAATAAAAAAAGTATTGTGCTTCTCCTCTTCTTGAGGTTAGCTTGAGATGATTTCGGGGCTTAGCGTCCCCGCGGCCCGGTCCTCGACCAGGCCTCCTTTTTGTTACACGCCCCCAGGAAGCAGCTCGTAGCAGCTGTCTAACTCCCAGGTACCAGCTAGCTGAACAGGGGTGAAAGAAATGGGCACAGTTTCACCCTTTCATCAGGGTAAAAAACTGTCCATTTGTTTCCGCCTCTGCCGGGGAATCGAACTCGGAACCTCACAACTGCGAATCCCGAGCGCTGTCCATTCAGCCGTCAGGCCACCTTGTCTCAAAAGACTGGTCAGCCACACGGCTGAAAACCTAACCGAGCCGAGAGAATCTTTCCGATCTCTGTGTATCCACAACTCGTCTCTCGGGGAAGTCTTTTTAAAATACATTTTCTTCGCTTCCACATTATATCCTAATGACTCGGGTAACGTCAGTGATTGTGTTGAGAGGCGCTAACATATTATTACACCATGAAAAAACGTACCAAGAATAACTGAAACCAAATAATTTAAAATACAAAATTAAGTGGAATTTGTTAACATGGATGTAAACCCAGACGCGATGCTGCAAAGCCCGGAGCAAATTCCTACTCGCACCGCTAAATGCATGGCGCCTATCATACAGGGTTACGTAATTATAATTACTTAATAGCCTAATGTGCTTTCCGGATCCTCCTGTTTGATAAATATAAAAGGATCCGGATTTCATATCAACCAGGTATTAACCGGGAATCATATTAAGCGACAATTTGTTGACCAATCTGGGTCCGACCTCATGTCAAAGGCCTTGTCTACTACATCGGCGTTCCAACCTAACATGATAAAGCCTGTGGTCCGGGGTTATCAGAAGCGTACGCCCGTGATAACTCAATTTTGCTTGGCCGAAATTTCACGGAGATCTGGGGCTAGATTCACGAAAGCACTTACGCAAGTACTTACGAACGTGTACATCTTTCCTCAATCTTTGACGGCTTTGATTACATTTATTAAACAGTTTACAAGCATGAAAACTTGTCAATCAACTGTTGTTATTGTTATAAACAGCCTCCTGGTGCTTCGGAGTTCATTAACTGTTTAATAATTGGAAACAAAGCCGCCAAAGATTGAGAAAAGATGTACAGGTTCGTAAGTGCTTGCGTAACTGCTTTCGTGAATCTGGCCCCTGAACAGGTTAAAAGTCCAACGTATGTGAAGTTAAGACGACCGGGTCATCCACACAGCCTTAAGTGGAACACAAACTACCACTGCAGGAACGCCATACCAATGACAATCAAGACTTTAATGTCCGCAATCGTAAAATATTCTAATGAAATTGAAATAAGTTTATTGAGGTAAAATCCACACAAAGGGATGAGGTAGCTCAAGCTATTCTCACCCCATTCAGTACATCGTGTTAATACATACATAGACACACATCACAAACAATAAACATATTACCAAACATTGAGAATATTCTAATGTAACTGATGCGGCTCAATAGCGTCTTTTAAGGAAAACTCCATTTTCAGCACATTGTATTATATGTTTTAATGTACTAGTGCTTATTCTTCGTCTTGCCCGGGAATATTCATCACATAACTGCACTGTGGTGTGAATATTTTAACGTAATCCCACGTATCCTGGCATATATTTTTCCTTTCTACCAATGAATGCAAATTGAGAAATGTTGCAGGCGATGAGTCACAATAACGTGGCTAAAGTGTGTTGACCAGACCACACACTAGAAGGTGAAGGGACGGCGACGTTTCGGTCCGTCCTGGACCATTCTCAAGTCGATCTGGCACAATTGACTTGAGAATGGTCCAGGACGGACCGAAACGTCGTCGTCCCTTCACCTTCTAGTGTGTGGTCTGGTTATCTTGAGGTTATCTTGAGATGATTTCGGGGCTTTAGTGTCCCCGCGGCCCGGTCCTCGACCAGGCCTCCACCCCCAGGAAGCAGCCCGTGACAGCTGACTAACACCCAGGTACCTAATTTACTGCTAGGTAACAGGGGCATAGGGTGAAAGAAACTCTGCCCATTGTTTCGCCGGCGCCTGGGATCGAACCCAGGACCACAGGATCACAAGTCCCGCGTGCTGTCCGCTCGGCCGACCGGCTCCCTACATACAACTCCCTGGTCAACATACTTGAGAAATGTTGCAATAGAAGACTCCTGCTGGCCTTCCCCCGAGCCGTGAGGGAGAAGCGGGTAGGAACAATGACTAATAAAGTAATGAGCCTGGCTCTACCTTAGCCATTAAGGCTTAAATTGGGAAACTGTGACGGGCCACAAGTCTTGCGTCGTGGTTGGGACCCGTCATAAAGCCCGGACTCTGACAACACCTTTCTCAATCACTCTCCCAGCCTGCCCGGCCTCTCACTCTCCCGTCCCACAGCCGCTCACTCTTCCGTCCCACAGCCTCTCACTCTTCCGTCCCACAGCCTCTCACTCTTCCGTCCCACAGCCTCTCACTCTTCCGTCCCACAGCCTCTCACTCTTCCGTCCCACAGCCTCTCACTCTTCCGTCCCACAGCCTCTCACTCTTCCGTCCCACAGCCTCTCACTCTTCCGTCCCACAGCCTCTCACTCTTCCGTCCCACAGCCTCTCACTCTTCCGTCCCACAGCCTCTCACTCTTCCGTCCCACAGCCTCTCACTCTTCCGTCCCACAGCCTCTCACTCTTCCGTCCCACAGCCTCTCACTCTTCCGTCCCACAGCCTCTCACTCTTCCGTCCCACAGCCTCTCACTCTTCCGTCCCACAGCCTCTCACTCTTCCGTCCCACAGCCTCTCACTCTTCCGTCCCACAGCCTCTCACTCTTCCGTCCCACAGCCTCTCACTCTTCCGTCCCACAGCCTCTCACTCTTCCGTCCCACAGCCTCTCACTCTTCCGTCCCACAGCCTCTCACTCTTCCGTCCCACAGCCTCTCACTCTTCCGTCCCACAGCAACTTACAGTTTGATGGAAGATCCAAATCTCTATCTCCAAACCTCGCCAGGTATTCACGCTAGTCAGACTTGTAACAATCAATCATTTTGATGAATTTGAATAGGAAAGAATTATTGCAACTTGGAAACCGTAATGTTTCAAATACGTCTCTGAATGGCGAGCTTAGGATAATACGGGTAACGGGCCACAGGTGAGCTTAGGGTAGCAGGCAGTGGGCCCTCAGGTGAGACCAACACAAAATAAGGACGGTATTCCCTGTCAACACCACACTACACCGCACCGCCCGTCCACCACACCACCCACAATATAACACACACACACACACACACACACACTAATTATAATTTCCCATAACCGGTGGTCGGACCTGGTGGTATCTCGACCCGTTACCACCTCGACCACCCATTTACCTTAAAACTGGTCAATAATGACAATTATACAGCCTGTGAGCCGGTAGAAATCCCCGCCCCTCAATCTCTACCCCAGTCATCCCACTGACCACTGTTAGGGCCTGGTATCCCAACCTTGTACCCCAGCCTAGGGCCTGGTACCCCAACCTTGTACCCTAGCCTAGGGCCTGGTACCCCAACCTTGTACCCCCAGCCTAGGGCCTGGTACCCCAACCTTTTACCCTAGCCTAGGGCCTGGTACCCCAATCTTGTACCCCAGCCTAGGGCCTGGTACCCCAACCTTGTACCTTATCCTAGGGCCTGGTACCCCAAGCTTGTACCCTAGCCTAGGGCCTGGTACCCAACCTTGTACCCCCAGCCTAGGGCCTGGTACCCCAACCTTGTACCTTATCCTAGGGCCTGGTACCCCAACCTTGTACCCTAGCCTAGGGCCTGGTACCCAACCTTGTACCCCAGCCTAGGGCCTGGTACCCCAACCTTGTACCCTAGCCTAGGGCCTGGTATCCCAACCTTGTACCCTAGCCTAGGGCCTGGTATCCCAACCTTGTACCCCAGCCTAGGGCCTGGTATCCCACAGTCGCCTCTAACCCTAAACTAGACACAGTAAATCAGTATCTATTTACCGGATTTTTTCAGTCATCTGCTGAAAGGTTGTGGGGGGGGGGAGAGGAGTGGAGACGGGTGGAAAACCAGCCAATCAGCGTCAAGAACAGGCAACGCTGCCGCCACGGTAACCGTCAAACTTTCTCTCTCTCTCTCTCTCTCCCAAACACCATTCAGAAACAAAGTTGGGAAACTTGGGCGAGTTCCTCTGCTACCAGGGAGCCGGTCGGCCGAGCGGACAGCACGCTGGACTCGTGATCCTGTGGTCCTGGGTTCAATCCCAGGCGCCGGCGAGAAACAATGGGCAGAGTTTCTTTCACCCTATGCCCCTGTTACCTAGCAGTAAAATAGGTACTTGGGTGTTAGTCAGCTGCCACGGGCTGCTTCCTGGAGGTGGAGGCCTGGTCGAGGACCGGGCCGCGGGGACACTAAAGCCCCGAAATCATCTCAAGATAACCTCAAGATACCGATGTCAATGTCGTGCACGCACACCGTACTGACTGCAGTGAGTCACTGGGTGTCAACACAACCTCGGCCAATACACTCCAACAACCCAGTCATTAAGCGCTCCATATCAAGAACAAGTACGACGCGCGCTCCGCGAACGATGGGCGCTCCGTGAGCAAGAGCGTGAAGCGGTCCGTTTTCCAGGATCCATTACAGAAAATTCACGGCTAGCGGCTGTTTAAACCACCAAAGGTACCCAACCCGTACCCAAACCCTATATCGCAGTGGCGAGTGTGTGGGCAAGGTGGCAAGAGAGGGTACCAGCCCAGTACCCACTAACACACCAGACTGTTCTCGCCAATTGTCACTCAATAAAATATATATTAGAGTTCTCACATTCCTGTACATCTACTAGCACGCATAGCGTTTCGGGCAGGTCCCTAATCCTAATTTCCCCGGAATACGACCCACTAAATCGTTTAACAACCAGGTAACCATTCACTGCTGGGTGAACAGAGGCTACAGTTAAGGATTGGTACCCGGTTAATCCTCCCCGGCCAGGATACGAACCCAGGCCAAATCGCTCGCGAAGCACCGGACGAGTGTTTTACAACTGCTCCACGGAGACGGCTATCATATTTTACCTCACCACAAACATACAAACCCAAGCAACCCACCTAATCTATCGAGGCCGATGCATAGAAAACGTCAATATTATGATGGTTTAATTGTGAATATTACGCAACTATTTAACGGATCAGCGGCTTCCGTAAAAAATGAGACGCATTAGGTGCGAGGGCGGGTCGCACACCACCGCCTCACTTTCAACGCGCGCGCTTTTGTTTTCAGCGCTCTCTTATCATCCACCCGTATTCACGCGCCATTTTTCATTTACCTCGCGGTGGTCTACAGGGCTTATCGCGCTTCTTACTGGCCAGTAGGTTCTAAACCCTGTACCCGCAAGATAGGCTAGGCTGGGTTAGCTTAGGTTCAGTAACGTTTGTTTATAGAGTAGCGATGAGGTCTTGAGAGACTGCGCTTCTAGTGACTGACCCGTGCGAAGTCAGCCACCTTGAGCCCTCCTGCCATGTAAA